>NW_019245257.1:17795-57238 GCF_002742605.1 Olea europaea var. sylvestris | reverse complement strand
AACACATTTCAATTTTGACGAATCAATGTTCCTAAGTTTATCCAATACTCTCTCTCGAGATATATCAAACCTATCTCTATATACCGCCAGTCTATATTTCTATGATAAGAGCATATGTAAAAATGCATGCGATTTTATGAACATTTAAAGATTTACGTAGAACATAGCGGTATATTCTTATCCACTATCGGACCCTACGATGATTTATATTATGTCAAATCTATTCCAATTCTCTCGAATGCAAGAATAAATCACTTAAATTCACACAATTACGAGCCCTTAATTGCGGAAGCATTAATTGCATATAAATCATTCAACATAATAAAAATTGTGTCTTAATATCAAATTGCAAAACTAGAATATTAAAATTCAAATCACATGGTTCATCGATCTCCTAGCATAATAAATCTAGCCTAGCATGCTTAAAATAACAAAATACATTAAAGTTTATATATAAGACATCACCGGGTTATAAAACTTGAATAAATCTAGAAGTTCTTCGTGCCAATTTTTGTTCTTGCGCTCAAATCCTCTCCAAGAGTTGTTTTTCGGCCTCCAATTACGTTCCGGGCGTCTCTGGAATGTTTTTGATATTTATATCCCGTGAAAAATTAGGTTACCATAGGTATTTCAATTGTATAAGGAAAGAAAAAATTCGCGGTGAAATTGTACCACGCGACCGCATGGTTTTAATTCATGCGGTCGCATGGTTATCCTTTTTTTCCAGTTGAATTTCCTGCATCACTTTGTGCGGCCGCAAGACGTTTCTACCATGCGATCGCATGGTAGAATTAATCTTTCATTTCCTACAAATTGGTCCTTTTACTTTAATCTTTCACTTTTTTGCATCTTTTCTTCATTCTTCACATTCCATCATCCCAAAATGTCATCAATTTGTATTTGGCAAACTCAATTTCTTGATTTGTTCATCGGGTCAACTTTTGGGTAATTTCACCTTGGTCCTTGAACTTTCACTTTGTGTCATTTTAGTCCTTTTTTGCGTCTTTTCTCATGTATTTCACCATGTTCATCGGTGTTACCAACAATTCACAAATATAATGAAATTAAGTCACAATTCAATCATTTTATTCGTAATTAAGTCATGTTTGTGACCTAAATAAGTGTGTAAAAATACACTTATCACTATGCTTACGTCATTTTTACTTATCTTGTGGCACATGTTCACTCGCTCTCCTTGCCACCGAGGTTGATGTCATTATGGGAGGTTTGACTTGCATTCCTTTACTTGGCCAATGCCATCTATTGGAAAAATGTAACAAAGTTTTGTTACCATAATATCCACTCCTTAATAGCGGTATAATCGAAAAACAATTTTTATGGAAAGAATACACTTTCTGTGCTGATGTTCAAGGTGAAGTGACTCTATGGTTCATCCTCTTATCTATTCTCACTCAAGTCCTTTTTATTACCATTTTAGTACTAGAGTTTTCTCAACTACTGACTTCTTTGATGGTATATGCACCCCCTATATGGTTTAATAAAGCCCATCTGCTCTTCTTTTTAAGGTTGCTTTTCTTGCCTCTGCACTTGGGCCAAGAGTGGCTGCTGCCTGTGCTCATGCATCTTTGGGAGCATTATGTAAGGATGGTGATGAGGAAGAGAGTCCTCATGGAGAGAGAATGAATTTTACTAAAAATGGTAAGTTATAAATTAAGTTGACCTTCTCATTTCTTCTTCTAATTTTTTTCACTGATTCTTTCAGAAGCTCCCCGGAGCCAACATGATGCAGAAGCTGTTCCGTTATCTGCTGAAAGTGTGAGAGCTGCTGCTGAAGCTGGTCTTGCAGCAGCTGCAACAAAGGCAAAGCTTTTTGCTGATCACGAAGAACGTGAAATTCAGCGGTTATCTGCAAATATTGTAAATCATCAGGTATTCCTTGTTATTGCTCTACTCTTCGAAAATATCCCGACTATCTTTTTCTTCCTAAAATTTGCTGTGATATTCATTATTGTTCTAATTATATATTCTTATGTATGGGAGAGGTTGAATTGTTGCTTTTTGGACATGAAGCCAAAATTTTAGAACTTGAGCAAAATTGAAACAGTTTGTTAATGTTGTTTCTTTACATCCTCTTCTGTGTTCTACTGTTGTTACCACTGGTACCAGTATCACTACATCTACCACTAATTTGTTCATTCAGTTTTGCACTTCACAGTTTACAACTTCATCATTTCCTCTAAAACAGATCAGTTATATGCCGTAAGATATCTACTGAACTCGTTTTCCCATCCTGCTCCCCATTCCTTAACATGGTAAAAGTGACACATGTACGGCTAGTGCCCACTTATAACCACCCCTACCCTCGTCCACATTAGCAATACATCGATGTTTATCACCACCAAATTTGATAATTTGGTCGAGTTTATATTTTTCTCTTCGTTTATCGTCAAAACCCGTAGTCGAATCTGGATTGAAACTTGAGTTGTTTTCTTGTCCTGGTTTTAAACATGGAGTTCCATGTTCCTTGCTTTCTGTTTCCATTATTATCACATTCCAGTATCCCCTCATTTTTTTGGGCTCAAATTAATGCCACAATAGGTTTTGATTGTACAAACAGACTGTATAATTTGAATTGTCAGCATGAAACTGATAGGAAAATAAAAAATAAAATTGCTTTTCTGCAATTGGCATATGTAATGACTTGGTATACTATGAATTTTTGTTTTACTAATCAAAATATTTTTATTGTGATCCTCACATTCTTCGACTTAGTAAACTGTCAGTATGTTTTTAATGATCCTCAATCAGTATCTTATAAGCAATTTAATTAGTTCTAATTCCACTATAGTTCTTTCATGTAATAATATCCGAACTAAACAGGAGTAATACTTGCATACCAACCACCATCTGGCCCTGAAGGCTACCAGGTTTTCTCATCTATGCATTTTGAAATCTGAAAGATGCTAAAATTGTTCGTTTTATTTTTATTACCGTTAATTACAAGTTAGAATAGAGTAAGTTTTGTTTTCTTTCATATCTCTAGAATAATTCATTAATTCTCCCTAAACTGACGATCCCTAATCAATCTTCAAGTACCACTTATGTTCAGTGAACTAACCAAACATGTTGATATACTTTTAGTTATTTATTATCGCTTACATGGATACACTTATTATTTATTTTCCTCTGATCTTTCTTCTATTGACGTGGATACTTCGGAGCATTAAGTTAATTTTTGAGGCCACAGCTTTCTAAATGATACTTCTTATCACTAAACTGTGTTGCATGCAGTAATCCTGAAACAACTTATCTACATAATAAGGCCTCCTCTTAGAGCAATTTTTAGTTGTCTAATTGATATTATAGTATTATTCTTCCTGTCATCTCTAACGCATGAGTATTCTAATTGGTATAAGCTTATCTCCTTGGTTTAATGTGTGAGGCTAATGCGAAGCTTTCACAACTTCCACTTGTCAACAAGTCTGGAACTGAACTCCACAAAACACGTAGAATCAGAGGATTGTTGATTTTACTTGTGATCGTGAAATATAGCAACTGGACCCTGTCCACCCCTCCTTTAAATAAGTTCTTAAATTTGAATAATAGTGGTTACGGTGTTCACTAGTTAGTTGTACAATGATGATAAGCCGAATTAATCTAATTGTTTGGAAGGTATATTTTCATTAAAATGGTGAGTATATCACTTTGTCAAGGTTTTTGATGCTGTATTCCTAATTATCTGCTATGTGCCAATTAATCTAAGGTTTTTGATGTTTTTGGTTTTATAGGAACTGCATAAAGTTTCATGTATAGAAAGGGTATAGGTTTAAACGGAACTAAACTTATAGCAATTTTCATACTCAATTTGTTTCAAGTTGGTTACTGGACTTGAAACTTCTAGTAGATTTTTGTCACCGTCCTTGTCCATTTGTTTGCATGATGGAAAATGTGATGCAGCAGTCTAGTTATTTGCCAACCAGGCCGCTCCATTGGTCAAACAGTGGGCATGAACGGAATGACCAAATTATAATGAATGTTTAAGTTCAATGAACCAATCTGAACAAGTTTAAGTTCAAATACGAAGTGGATCAAATTGAATTTTAGTGACAAAAATGAAAATTTGCTAAAAATTCAGTAACCACCAGTGTTTTTAACCTGAAGGATATAAGATCTGCTTCAACACTACCCATCCCTTCATAGCTCTTGAACACTTTTGGTGTTCTGTCTGGATAAAGACAATGCTCTAAATTGGACAGGAAAAACCATATTTCTTAAAGCATTAGCATTTCATGATAATTTCCGACAAGTTCAGTGATGTTTCCGCTTTTCTTTCAGATGAAGAGATTGGAGATGAAGCTGAAGCAGTTTGCGGAAGTGGAGACCTTACTAATGAGAGAATGTGAACAAATGGAAAGGATGAGGCAGAGGTTTGCTGCCGAGCGAGCCCTCATGATGTCGGCGCAGTTTGGACCAGCTGGAACGTCACAATCCATGGGCCCACAAGCCGTCGCTACTGCCGTCGTAAATAATGCCTCAGGAAATAATAGGCAACAAGTTTCGGGATCTCAACAGCCTTTCATTTCTGGGTACGGTAGTAATCAACCCGTCCATCCCCACACATCACTCATTCAACAACACGGGATGTATGGACTTGGGCAGCGGCTGCCCCTTTCAGCCATGCACCCTCCCCCTTCCTCTGCGGTAGCTAATGCCATGTTTAGTCCGCCGGCGAATTCCCAGCCATCTCTTAGTCATCCAATACCCAGGTCTGTATCTGGGAGTAAATCCAGTTTAGGTTAATCAAATCAAGTCATTTGGGATTTGAATATTCTTGGATTGATTACTCTTAGGGCCTGTTTGATAGGCCATTATTTTCGATGGAAAATGGAACTCAAATTCCGACTTCCACTTTTTGACTGTTTGATAGCATTTTTTTTCCAGGTAATTGGTTTTCTTGCCACCCAGATATTTTCTTGGTTTTCTTGAAAATCAATTCCCACCATAATTGACAATTTACATGTAAAATAAAGACAAACGAATACTAAAAGATAGATAATTTTTTTGGCTTTTTTTGGGGGAAGGAAATAAATTATGTTCTCAATACCAGTAAATTTTATACTTTTAATTGATAATTTTCATGTAAAATAAAGTGAAAAACATACCAAAAAATACTTTTATTTCAACATCTTTTACGTGAAAAATTATACTAATCAAACATAATAATTGACAATTTTCAATAAAATAATTTATAGATAATTCAATTACCTGGAATACGTTTTCTTTCCACTTAAATTTTATCTTTGTAATCAAAGGGACCCTGATTGCTTTTCAAGTCTGCATTAGACGAGATCAACTGGTGGAATGATACAGTTACCCACAGTGAATTTTTGGTTATATTAAATGCAGAGTCGAGTTACTTTGAATGGTTCATTGATTGGTTACTAAGTAACTTCGAATGGTTCATTGATTGGTTACTAAGTGCATATATGTTCTTCATTACTAAAATCGAATCGTTACACACAATTTTATCGTGATCGATTGCTGATTCCTTAAGTAGGATTCTGGGAATATATTTTGGAGCTGTAGTGGTGTACAAATAAATGAAGATGATCAGCGGGAAACTAGGAGCAACAAAGTTGTATTTAATGGATATTCTTGATTTTGATTTGAATCTTACAACAGGGAAATGTTTGCTTCATCATTTGTCTTTTAGACATTTTGACCTTCTTCGGCATTTTTTATAGCGTTTATTGAGGGGTTAAATGCGTTGTGGGACATCCGACTTTTTGTGGAGTTGCATCTGAATCACTCATCTTTAATTTCGTGCAAATGAGTATGCAACTTTAATTATTTTTATTTTTTTAAACATTTCTGGCTCATCAATCCAGTGTAATTAGCAGCAGCAGGAAGTGGGCGGTGCAGTCAATTTTGCGCAAATCGAAGTTGAATGACTTGATCGCACGATGAACGAACTTGATGGAACCTAAGTGACATGCTATACATTTCTTCTAATTTTTGTAATATTTATCTTTTTTTTTTTTTTGGCCTTTTTGAATACAATTAACAAATGATAAATAAATTAACATAAATATGTATTATAATGGTTTAATAAGGATTATAAAACTGTTATATCGCTCATTCAATAGTAGCATTTGCTTTAATTTTAATTTTCATACTCTTCATGTTTATATTACATTATTATAGAAAATCAAAGTATTATTATCACAATACTAAAATATAACAAAGTTGATGTTGAAGGTTTAAAACTAAGACATTTTTTTTTTTAAATTAAAGATGGTAAATATGTTTAATCAACTTAAAATATATTTAAATTAAAAATAATGGGATTAAATGCATTGTTGGTAAGTGAACATTCAACGAGTTGCATTTAGGTCACCTAGCTTAATTTTGTTTAATCAAGTCGCTCAACTTCAATTTACTTGCAAATCTAGTTACTAAAATTATTGCAAGCAAATTGAAGATGAGTGATATAATTGCACAAATTTGAAAATTAATGACCCAGATGCAAAAGATGACCTACTATGTTCGATCTTAGCTAGAAGACATGGGTTAAATGCATTTTGGGTTAGGGATGGTTGACATGGACTATTTTCACACTTAAATGTTTCTATGAGGATGTTAATGTCAAATTTGAAACGATCAGGTCCTGATTCGTAAATCCTTTTGTGCAAATAAGCCCAAAAATTAGGGTGAACAAGGTTTGGTTTTGGCGGTTTGTGTTACATTTTCAACTTAAATCATTTCTTGCGATTTTGAATTTTTCCAAACCAAACCAAATAATTTTATTTTTCAAATCAAACCAAACCATTATTTGTGGTTTAGTTAAGTTTTAATCCGCAATTTTCCTATCGACATTATAATAATATGTTTGAAAAAATTAACATATAAATTTAAATGAGAATTAATAATGTTAAATTATATTCATATTTATCTGAAATTCAATATATAAACAAAAAGGCAAAAAAAATATTATTAAGTTCGCATCTAGCAACAAGCACTGTACTCAAACTTTTACAAGCAACAATATCGGAATAAGTACAAAAGAACTAACATCTCATTTAATAAAAATTGGATCAATGTCCCCTATTGTAACACATGATTCAACTTCTATATAATATGCAAATATCAAAATATTTACTAATCCTTATTAATGATATTAACAAGCAACTAGTAAATAATATGCATAAAAATATCAAAATCGATAATAGAAAACAAATGTCACCTTCTATAGCTTACTCCAAGTCATCCAAATATTGATAAATCACTGTAGGTTCATTGATGCTATGCAACCAATTCTACATACATGTTAAGGCCTTAACCATCTTTGCACCCAATGAACTCCTAAAAGAGTCAAGAATCTGACAACTCGTGAAAAATGCTGACTCTGAAGTGACCGTGGATATTTGAATTGTTGATACATTTTTGGCAATTTTGGAGGCAATTTTTGTCCTTGCGCACATTCAATTTTCTATCGATGTATGTCAAATTTGGGATTAATCAGATCTTTACAACGATCATACAAATAATCAATCAAATCATTCTTCTCAAGTTGCATGTTTTCCATAAGTTTAGCTTTAAAAGTAGAAAGAAACTGTTCAGAAAGACCAAAAACAAGCTGTGAAGGACTTGAACTACTATTTCTGGTGGTCTCATTTGATGAAGTCGATGGTGGAGTGATTGGGGTCGCTATTTCTTTATAGCATGCATACAACTTGTGGAGTATTTCTTCAACTCTTTTTCACAACATTTTTGCAATTTCTACATCGTAAATAAGTTATAACCCGACTTTAAGAAGTTCCAACTTACACCTTGGCTCAAGAAATGTTGAAATGAACAACAACTAATTAAACTTTTCAACATTGGCCCGATACTTATCATATTTTTTCTGCATACTAATTGACATGGATCCCATCAAAGTGTTAGACTCTTTAGCTAATTCATTCAATTATCCATGAATTTCATCTATTTCTTGAAAGAAAGAGTTAAAGGTTACATACTTCGAGCCACTAAATTTTAAAGTCGTTTCATAGAAAGTCCTCAAGAAACTTATAGAAAGTTACATACTTTAAGCCACTTAATTTTATTGATTCTTTTGTCTTTAAGACAAGAAGTCAACTCATTTCTCACCATGTCTCCCTTATAGCTTGGGACTTGAATGAAACTTATAATCTTTCCTTGAAGTCTTCAATCATTATCAACCTAATGAGCAGTTAAGCACAAATAACTAATATTCTATATTGACGTCCAACAATCAGTAGTCAAACAAACTCTATGTTGACCCAACTCTTTCTTCAATTTCTTCTTGTCATTTAGAAGCAAGTTATATATATCTATTGCTATTGTCATCCTTGAAGGAATTACAAATTTTTGGGAAAAAAATATCTGTATAACATAGAAGACCTTCATTTTCCACTCGTCAACAAGCCGTCGCTACTGCCGTCGTAAATAATGCCTCAGGAAATAATAGGCAACAAGTTTCGGGATCTCAACAGCCTTTCATTTCTGGGTACGGTAGTAATCAACCCGTCCATCCCCACACATCACTCATTCAACAACACGGGATGTATGGACTTGGGCAGCGGCTGCCCCTTTCAGCCATGCACCCTCCCCCTTCCTCTGCGGTAGCTAATGCCATGTTTAGTCCGCCGGCGAATTCCCAGCCATCTCTTAGTCATCCAATACCCAGGTCTGTATCTGGGAGTAAATCCAGTTTAGGTTAATCAAATCAAGTCATTTGGGATTTGAATATTCTTGGATTGATTACTCTTAGGGCCTGTTTGATAGGCCATTATTTTCGATGGAAAATGGAACTCAAATTCCGACTTCCACTTTTTGACTGTTTGATAGCATTTTTTTTCCAGGTAATTGGTTTTCTTGCCACCCAGATATTTTCTTGGTTTTCTTGAAAATCAATTCCCACCATAATTGACAATTTACATGTAAAATAAAGACAAACGAATACTAAAAGATAGATAATTTTTTTGGCTTTTTTTGGGGGAAGGAAATAAATTATGTTCTCAATACCAGTAAATTTTATACTTTTAATTGATAATTTTCATGTAAAATAAAGTGAAAAACATACCAAAAAATACTTTTATTTCAACATCTTTTACGTGAAAAATTATACTAATCAAACATAATAATTGACAATTTTCAATAAAATAATTTATAGATAATTCAATTACCTGGAATACGTTTTCTTTCCACTTAAATTTTATCTTTGTAATCAAAGGGACCCTGATTGCTTTTCAAGTCTGCATTAGACGAGATCAACTGGTGGAGTGATACAGTTACCCACAGTGAATTTTTGGTTATATTAAATGCAAAGTCGAGTTACTTTGAATGGTTCATTGATTGGTTACTAAGTGCATATATGTTCTTCATTACTAAAATCGAATCGTTACACACAATTTTATCGTGATCGATTGCTGATTCCTTAAGTAGGATTCTGGGAATATATTTTGGAGCTGTAGTGGTGTACAAATAAATGAAGATGATCAGCGGGAAACTAGGAGCAACAAAGTTGTATTTAATGGATATTCTTGATTTTGATTTGAATCTTACAACAGGGAAATGTTTGCTTCATCATTTGTCTTTTAGACATTTTGACCTTCTTCGGCATTTTTTATAGCGTTTATTGAGGGGTTAAATGCGTTGTGGGACATCCGACTTTTTGTGGAGTTGCATCTGAATCACTCATCTTTAATTTCGTGCAAATGAGTATGCAACTTTAATTATTTTTATTTTTTTAAACATTTCTGGCTCATCAATCCAGTGTAATTAGCAGCAGCAGGAAGTGGGCGGTGCAGTCAATTTTGCGCAAATCGAAGTTGAATGACTTGATCGCACGATGAACGAACTTGATGGAACCTAAGTGACATGCTATACATTTCTTCTAATTTTTGTAATATTTATCTTTTTTTTTTTTTGTCCTTTTTGAATACAATTAACAAATGATAAATAAATTAACATAAATATGTATTATAATGGTTTAATAAGGATTATAAAACTGTTATATCGCTCATTCAATAGTAGCATTTGCTTTAATTTTAATTTTCATACTCTTCATGTTTATTTTACATTATTATAGAAAATCAAAGTATTATTATCACAATACTAAAATATAACAAAGTTGATGTTGAAGGTTTAAAACTAAGACATTTTTTTTTAAATTAAAGATGGTAAATATGTTTAATCAACTTAAAATATATTTAAATTAAAAATAATGGGATTAAATGCATTGTTGGTAAGTGAACATTCAACGAGTTGCATTTAGGTCACCTAGCTTAATTTTGTTTAATCAAGTCGCTCAACTTCAATTTACTTGCAAATCTAGTTACTAAAATTATTGCAAGCAAATTGAAGATGAGTGATATAATTGCACAAATTTGAAAATTAATGACCCAGATGCAAAAGATGACCTACTATGTTCGATCTTAGCTAGAAGACATGGGTTAAATGCATTTTGGGTTAGGGATGGTTGACATGGACTATTTTCACACTTAAATGTTTCTATGAGGATGTTAATGTCAAATTTGAAACGATCAGGTCCTGATTCGTAAATCCTTTTGTGCAAATAAGCCCAAAAATTAGGGTGAACAAGGTTTGGTTTTGGCGGTTTGTGTTACATTTTCAACTTAAATCATTTCTTGCGATTTTGAATTTTTCCAAACCAAACCAAATAATTTTATTTTTCAAATCAAACCAAACCATTATTTGTGGTTTAGTTAAGTTTTAATCCGCAATTTTCCTATCGACATTATAATAATATGTTTGAAAAAATTAACATATAAATTTAAATGAGAATTAATAATGTTAAATTATATTCATATTTATCTGAAATTCAATATATAAACAAAAAGGCAAAAAAAATATTATTAAGTTCGCATCTAGCAACAAGCACTGTACTCAAACTTTTACAAGCAACAATATCGGAATAAGTACAAAAGAACTAACATCTCATTTAATAAAAATTGGATCAATGTCCCCTATTGTAACACATGATTCAACTTCTATATAATATGCAAATATCAAAATATTTACTAATCCTTATTAATGATATTAACAAGCAACTAGTAAATAATATGCATAAAAATATCAAAATCGATAATAGAAAACAAATGTCACCTTCTATAGCTTACTCCAAGTCATCCAAATATTGATAAATCACTGTAGGTTCATTGATGCTATGCAACCAATTCTACATACATGTTAAGGCCTTAACCATCTTTGCACCCAATGAACTCCTAAAAGAGTCAAGAATCTGACAACTCGTGAAAAATGCTGACTCTGAAGTGACCGTGGATATTTGAATTGTTGATACATTTTTGGCAATTTTGGAGGCAATTTTTGTCCTTGCGCACATTCAATTTTCTATCGATGTATGTCAAATTTGGGATTAATCAGATCTTTACAACGATCATACAAATAATCAATCAAATCATTCTTCTCAAGTTGCATGTTTTCCATAAGTTTAGCTTTAAAAGTAGAAAGAAACTGTTCAGAAAGACCAAAAACAAGCTGTGAAGGACTTGAACTACTATTTCTGGTGGTCTCATTTGATGAAGTCGATGGTGGAGTGATTGGGGTCGCTATTTCTTTATAGCATGCATACAACTTGTGGAGTATTTCTTCAACTCTTTTTCACAACATTTTTGCAATTTCTACATCGTAAATAAGTTATAACCCGACTTTAAGAAGTTCCAACTTACACCTTGGCTCAAGAAATGTTGAAATGAACAACAACTAATTAAACTTTTCAACATTGGCCCGGTACTTATCATATTTTTTCTGCATATTAATTGACATGGATCCCATCAAAGTGTTAGACTCTTTAGCTAATTCATTCAATTATCCATGAATTTCATCTATTTCTTGAAAGAAAGAGTTAAAGGTTACATACTTCGAGCCACTAAATTTTAAAGTCGTTTCATAGAAAGTCCTCAAGAAACTTATAGAAAGTTACATACTTTAAGCCACTTAATTTTATTGATTCTTTTGTCTTTAAGACAAGAAGTCAACTCATTTCTCACCATGTCTCCCTTATAGCTTGGGACTTGAATGAAACTTATAATCTTTCCTTGAAGTCTTCAATCATTATCAACCTAATGAGCAGTTAAGCACAAATAACTAATATTCTATATTGACGTCCAACAATCAGTAGTCAAACAAACTCTATGTTGACCCAACTCTTTCTTCAATTTCTTCTTGTCATTTAGAAGCAAGTTATATATATCTATTGCTATTGTCATCCTTGAAGGAATTACAAATTTTTGGGAAAAAAATATCTGTATAACATAGAAGACCTTCATTTTCCACTCGTCAAAAAGGTAACTCAAACAATATGAAGTACCTTGTAATTCGTTTTCTAATTTCTATTTGAATAAACTTGACAGATTCTTCATGTCTATCAATACCCTTAGAAAGTTTACCGGTTTTAAACATATTGAAACAAATAATTCTCTTTTGCTTTTTACCTTGAACTCGGCATGGATACTTTTTACACAAATGCGTGATATGATTCCACAATGTACTAGTTCCTCGGTTTTTTGCATAATGCTTATATGTTTTGTCTACAATAATTACATTCTGCCATTTCATCTCCTCGAATTTTAAAATGTTCCCACACCTCGGACCTTTTGTTTCTCTTTTTAACTTTTCCATCCATTTCCATATCTTCAGGGTCATCTTCTAGTGGAATTGCATTATCGGCTTCTTCTAGAGTTGGATTCATATCTGAAAAAAAGAAAAGAAACAACGGAGGAAATTAAGCTAGGGAAAAGAAGCACCTTGGTGATACAATACGCAATAAATTATTTGATAAATCTCACAAAAACTACAATTATTCGAACTTAAAGTTTAAGAATAATATGTTATGTTCGCGATTCCATCATTTAGTCTTCATTTAGGCATCCGATCATATAAACAGAGAAACATTAAACATCAATTCTTCATTTCCCTTTTTTAATTTAGCCCCTATTTGATTTTCATTCTTTGAAAAAAAATACATTTTTAAAGAGTATTTTGATATCATTTCAATAATACATTATTCAATAGATAATATTACATGTAAATTTAAATTTTTTCCTTATTTTTTAACCACATATTTTTCATCAATACACTATCCAAAAATTCATTATTATCAAAAGAATGTGGCTCAAACAAGGGCTTGTATTGAAATTTAGTCAATTTTAGTGGACAATAAAGAGTGAGTTCCATAATTAAAGTATCAACTATCGGCAAGTTGATTGATTATAGGGTTAATGATCAAGTTTTATCTCACATACTAAAAGCATACATGAATTTAATTGTGGATCGTAATTTGTATGTACATATATACATAGTTATTAAATCCGACTTGGAAAAATCATCGGGTCACCAAGTCAGTGGTTGAATCATTGAGTCATTGTTAAATCGTAATTTTAATTAAATAACATTATTGCATAGTTGACTATTTAACCATTATTTATACTAGCGAGGAAAAAAAGAAGTAATAACAATAAGAGGAACATGATAATTATTCGTAGTTAAATTCAGTAAAAAAAAAAAAAAAGAAAAAAAATTAAATTCCAAAATCACCCCGGGAAACGTACTGGGTCACCCACCTCCCTCCTCCACCTCATTACCCTGCTTCTAACCCAGTTCCCCACCCCTTTCCGCCTCCTCGAAACAATGGAGATGCAAATTTTCGAAAATTGAGGAATGAAATGAGCAAAAAATTCATAAATAAGAGGATAAGGATCATCGATTTCAAAACGAAGAACAAATATTTCAAATTTCAAAAATCAGATACTTATAAATTTTATTTATGATTTAATTAATTAATTATATATATTAAGTCACAGATCTATACAATTTGATCACAAATTAACAATTTAATCAGTCACATTATTTTTCGATTTCAAATCAAAATTTTTATATGTCAAAAATTATTTTACAGTCACAATTCGAAATTTTTTTAGGACACAAATCAAAAAATTTATATGTCACAATTTATTTTTTATTGGTCACAAATCACATATATTATAAGTCACAACTTATTAGATAATCACAAATTATCGGTTACAATTAAAATTTTTTTATGTCACATTATTTTTTTGTCACAATTTATTTTTTTCATCGGTCATATCTTGGTTATTGATCACAGATTCACAATCAACTAAATAATTTGTGATCACCACCAACACTTGCGACCATCACCTCATTACTGTCACTAGCAGCACCATAGTTATTGTCGCCGCCAAAATCACCACCACCACTTCCCGACAGCAACACCACCCCTCAAACAAATCACTTCCACCACACAAACACCATCACCACCGACACACACACATCCCTTTGAATATTGACATTGCTAGATCCGCCACCACTGCAACATCACTATCACATAAGTCATCACCTCCACATAAAACACCACTTCGCATGCTCTGAAAATCCGCCACCACAGCCACCTCCACAACACCGCCACCACACAAATATCATCACCACCACATAAAACACCACTTCGCACCTTGGTAGTAGATCTGCTTCGCAAATACAGTCGCTAGCGATTCGCTCATTCTGAGGTGAAATGGATAGAGGGTGGGTGATTGGATTGGGCGAAGACAGAAATGTGGAAAGTTCGAGATTGCTGGAGGCGACTAGTAGTGTAGAGAGAATGGAGGGGCGATGAGTTGTGTAGAGAGAGAATGGAGGGAGGCGACGGGTTGACATAGAAAGAGAATGGATAAATGTAGAGAGATAGAGAGGAGAGTGAAAATTAATTAGGGTTTGTGATGTGTGTGTAATGGAGTATATATATTTAGTAAAAATATTGATTAAAATAAAACATCTGATATTTGAAGATCGAAACTTTCTATATGATTTTAGAATAAAAATTTTTAAAAGTACAGTGGGAGTGTAATTTCCACCTAAAACAATGGATATCTAGGTTTTGGATTTGAGGCTTTGAGTTGGGTTTTAGCCTTTTTTTGTTTTTTTGGGGCTTGGACCGTAAATTTAAAGACGGGTTGTTGTTGATATCTTTCACCGGTGAAACATTTACTGGATCTAATTTGGGGGTATCATTTCGTAGGTGGTTTACATTTTAAATTTTAAAAACTATACTTTAATAAAAAATTTATATAAGAATTTATAATTTCATAAAAATATTTTTTTAATTAAAAAAAGTTTGATCCGGTTTGGTTTCATGTGGTTTTTGAAAATTGAGACCTAGACAATACCATTTTGAAATGGTTTGAGAGAGAAAAAAATTGTGGGTCTAAGTGGACCCAAACCAGCGAATTCGGCTCCGTTTGTTGTTTTGTGATTTTTTTGTACAGTTCTATTCCAAAATAATAGAGAAATGCTATAATTATAGATTTTTTTTTTAACATATTTTATATAGGAAAATAACTGTCTCAAAGGAATTGATTACTGTCAAAAATAATTTTTCACAACAGCAAATCATTTAGAGACGACCGTCCCATATATAAAATTTGAACGAATTCGGCTCCGTTTGTTGTTTTGTGATTTTTTTGTACAGTTCTATTCCAAAATAATAGAGAAATGCTATAATTATAGATTTTTTTTTTAACATATTTTATATAGGAAAATAACTGTCTCAAAGGAATTGATTACTGTCAAAAATAATTTTTCACAACAGCAAATCATTGGGAGACGACCGTCCCATATATAAAATTTGATAAAAATATCTATACCTGCAGAATAATTCAAAATAATATTCCGCTACTGTTAACCGAGAACCGGATCGGTTGGATCATTTCCCACTTTTCTATTTCATTGAAAACTTACACGAGGTTACGAAAAGCCCTAATACTTCAGTATATCTCTACAGTTGCTCTCTGTGCAGGTATTCTACTTTTTCTTTGGATCGGAGTTAAAATCGAAGCAGAAAATGCAGTCCCCAGTTCTCGTTCTCAGTAAGTGTTGTCCTCCTCTTGCTTAGATTTGTACGCGGGAGATATTTGGAAAAATTATGAACACTTTAATTTATATGGTTTGATATAAATTAATTTGATGAATCTAAGTATCGGCGTTATATATATTCCTTCGTACGAAGATTGGATTCCTTTTGTAATCTTACAGGATAGGGGGGAGGAAAGGGAGGATTTTGTCTTGATTAGAGTAATAGAAATTCTTATTCTAAGCTTGATTTATGTAATTAAATGCATTGGTAGAATGCTGGCTTGTAGTTTGAAGTGCAATCTTAGGCGGTGAGTGAAGGTTTATTGTTTAGTGAAAAGCAGGAGTGGTGGACAGTGAACTAGCTATTATAGTAAACTTGCAGCGTTTTGATCTAAATTATAACTGTTTGGATAGTTCCTTTTTGATCATACAGTACCAGTAGTCGTACTTTCAACAAAAGGAAAAGCCAGATTTTTGGAGGCTTTGTTCTCAAGTTATACAATAAAATATTAAGCCCTCTTCTTTGGCTGATGGTAATTTTAATTTCATGGAGCAGAGGATTCACTGAAGCGGGAATCTGGCAACAAGGTGCACTATGGCAATATCCAAGCATCAAAGGTAGAGTGAATTCTTGTCTTCCTTTTGCACATCTGTATCTGCTCATGTTTTTGGGTCTGTCTATATCACAAGTGTAACAAGGAGTAAATTTATTGAGTTAGACATGCGATTTTTTTTATGAGGCTTATTGAATTGAAGTTTACTTTTTGCATCAAGTAGTATATTCTCTCTCTCTCTCTCTCTCATTTTTAGTTGGTATGGAGGGGATTGTTTTATTTGTGTAGCTTTAAGATGACTAGCATGAATGAGCCAGCTTTAATAGGCCTTTGAGTTTCCTGAAAACGTTCTCGAAATGTCCTTAGGTTAGGATTTGTTTGAAAAATCTCCATGTCATCTGGCTAATTTTTCCATCCGTAACACTGTTCTAGCTAAATTTAAAAAAATGGATGTCTATTACGTTGTTGGACTGTTTGTTTCTGACATCCTTAAGGACTTATCTGCGCGGTACTTAGAATTTTCCTTAACAGGCTGTTGCTGATATTATTCGTACTACTTTGGGTCCCCGATCCATGCTGAAGATGCTACTTGATGCTTCTGGAGGTGATTTTGTGAACTATATCTTCTTATTTAAAACATTTAAATAAGAATTGCAGTTTTCATGAAAGATTCAACTTAGGCCATGTTTGATAGGGCCAAATTCCATGGAAAATTTTCCACCCATTTCTTGGTGTTTGATAGCCTATGTTTTCCATGGAATTTGTTTTGCTTGCTTTTCTTGGAAATTGGTATTTTCTTGGTTTTCCAACCAACTGTTGACAGCCTTTTTTTTTTTTTTTTTTTTTTTTTTTTTTTGAAAAATTTTTTTTTCTTTTTTAAAAAAAATATTTTTTTTAAAAAAGAAAAAAAAATTTTTCAAAAAAAAAAAAAAAGGCCGTCAACAGTTGGGTGGAAAACCAAGAAAATACCAATTTCCAAGAAAAGCAAGCAAAACAAATTCCATGGAAAATTTTCCATGGAATTTGTTTTGCTTGCTTTTCTTGGAAATTGGTTTTTTTTTGGTTTTCCAACCAACTGTTGACAGCCTTTTTTTTTTTTTTTGCAATGGAAACAATTTTATTCCTAATTGTAAAAAAATATTTTCCTTCAATCGATAATTTACATGTAAAATAAAGCCAAACGAACACCCAAAAATAGATGATTTTCTTTACTTTTTTTTTCTTTTTCTTTTATCTATAGAAACAAATTCTATCTCCAATACCAATAAATTTTATCCCTTTAATTGATAATTTTCATGTAAAACAAAGCCAAACGAACACTCAAAAGCACTTTTATCTCAATATTTTCCACGTGGAAAAGTATACCAATCACAGGAAAACAATTTTCAGGTTTTTTCCACCCAAATTCCATCTATACAATCAAACGGACCCTTAATGTATTTTTTTCCATCCACTGTCGGCTCAGTTAACCCGAGGAAAGATGGGGGAGGGTTGAGGTGAGGCATTAAAACAATATATTCTGGGTGGGATGTAGAAGCATCTTATCATTCAGTTGCTTGTTACATTACTTTGGATTGAGGAGGCAGCTATTAGGATTCATTACTTGCTACTACTATTGTTAGATGTGCTTATCATGCTATACTTCTCAAGGAGTGTCACAACTGATATTCATCTTGATTTGTATAACTAGGTGATCTGTTTCCACATGTCAATTTTGTCTGTGATTAAATTTCCTTATTTTCCACACATTAGGTATTGTTGTGACAAATGATGGTAATGCTATTCTCCGCGAGTTAGATCTTGCACATCCTGCGGCAAAGGTATATCTCTTTAAGCGGTCTGACTTCTACTGACATCTGATTGTACTCCAAATCTAATATTTAACACTTTACTCTCTTTCTTGTTTGCCTTTTGATATATATGCATTTTTTTGCTGATACGGTGGCAGTCAATGATTGAACTAAGTCGAACTCAGGATGAGGAAGTAGGAGATGGAACAACATCCGTCATTGTTCTTGGTAAAGACTGAGCTTACATCAATTGGTTTCTTTACAGTATGTATGTATGATGTACATGTGGGGTTATGCTAACCCGTTACATGCAGTTGGTTATCAACTTCCTCATATTTTTAGACCCAACAAATCTTCTCACATTAGTAAGGATGTATTTGTGAATAAAGAAAGAGAAGAAGAGAGAGGGAAAAAAGACCAACTTCCTCTCCCAAAATCCAACTCCAACTCCATATTCTGCGCCCTCCTTTTCTGCTCTCCTCCCCCACTGGAGAGAATTGGTTAATTGAGTTTGTTTGGAAACCTCATTTAAGTATAAAGACAAGTTATTGACCAAACAAAAGGAATAGAAATATTTACAACCATCTTGCTTCTTTGCTCTGTAAAACTAGCCCCACTGCCCTGTGTGTGGGGCTAGTTTTACATATTCTGCGCCCTCCTTTGCTGCTTTCCTCCCCCAGGGGAGAATTGGTTAATTGAGTTTGTTCGGAAACCTCATTTAAGTATAAATACAAGTTATTGACCAAACAAAAGGAATAGAAATATTTACAACCATCTTGCATCTTTGCTCTGTAAAACTAGCCCCACTGCTCTGTGTGTGCGTGAAAGTACCCGCACAAATTTCTGACAGTGAAGGTGTCTCTGATCTACTGAAGATCAGTTACAGACTGAGGGAAGGAATTCAAAAAATAAAAAGAAAAACACATGTCATCGATTTTTCAAACCAGTGTGAATGGAGATTGATTTCTTGGGTGTTCTTCTCTAACTATCCACCTGCAAAAATGAAAATGAGCCATGTGTTTTGATCATTTAATGCCCCTTCTTTTTATTTCATCATTCAATCTCACACTACAGAAAAAATTCTTTAGCTTGCAATTGAATTGTAATCAAAAGCCCCAAATATTGGCTAAAACCTACAATATGCTGCTTTAGATAACTGTAGCGTGGCATCATGGTGGTTCTGGCTGCAGTGCTTTGGCATTGAAATGTGACTCAAAGAAACACAAACTGAGAATATTACATACAATGATGGTTGTGATAATGGCTTAACTTTTGAATAACGTTTATTTATTGAAGCTGGTGAAATGCTCCATGTTGCGGAAGCCTTCATTGACAAAAAATATCATCCTACAGTCATTTGTCGAGGTAATATTAGAATACTTTTTTATTTTCAGTTTTCCTGTTCTCCTGGGTGACAATTTTCCTATGTGACTGCACTGTAGCTTATAACAAAGCTCTTGAGGATTCAATTGCAGTGCTTGACAAAATTGCAATGACTGTTGACGTTAAGGATCGTAAGTTTCACTTCATTATTTTCTGTCCCTGTTTTAAAGTTTGCGGAAGTTTCATGTTTTTTAGAATGATTTACTTGAGTCAAGACTGAAGAAGCCTGTGATCAAGTCACACTCTTTTCCTCAAAATGCATAAAGCCCATTTATCCTTCCGTATTTTCGTTAATTCATATTATGTCATTAGAATATTTTGTCCTCTACCTTATGCTTGTAGCCACCAGAATATTTGTACTGTTGTCTATATGATATTTCTTGCCCCAACAATCTTGGCTGGCCGGCTTGCTAGAGAACACCAAAGAACTAGGTCTTGTGGGCAGAATTATTTTTGAACTCGAAGATAGGAACCACAAAATATTGGTTAAGTATAAAGTTGTTTCGGTGTAATCCTTGAGGTCGGAAGTATGCTAGAAACTAGAAACCTAGCAGTTGGTAGTCGTTCTGATCGTCTCATATCTTTGTTAGGGCATCCGATCCTTCATTGAGAAGTTAGATGTCCGAAATCTCTGTTGTTGCTAGCTGCTTAAATGAGACTGAGTAGATCTGCCTCCACGTTTAAGGAGAAGATACTGAAATAAAGATACTGTAATAATTAATGGGCATCTTATCAAATATGATATAAATTTACCTAAGAATTCATTTTTTGAACTTTAGGAGAGACACATATCCACATTTACTAATTATTTGATGGAACAAGGAGTGCGCTGAAGTTCTTTTAAGAAAAAAAAGTCCCCATGATGGCAAGTTTAAACATCATGTAGTGGAGCTTTTGTCTCAAATTTAGAAGTTTTTTTTTACTGAATCTCTCGAACAGTTGACGTACTCTCATGTGCTTATACAAGTACTGATGTATTCATGCTATGGCAGTCGGTTTATGCGTCAGATTAAGTCCACTCATCTGGCTGAACGTCCTATTAGGATGGTAGTGACGGGGGTCTCTCAACTTAAAGTTATATATTGCATTAGGCTTTTGAATGGATTCTCTGTTTTCCTGACATCATTTTTGTTGTGGAAGGCTTAGTTTACATTTTTTTCGAGATCACCATCTCTCTCTCTCTCTTAGTTCTAATGTGTGTAGTTATTCTTTTATACTTATGGATTACAGAATATTATCATCTGGCAGGTGCAACAATGTTAGATCTTGTCAAGAGTTGTATTGGGACAAAATTTACTGGTCAGTTTGGGGATCTGATAGCAGTAAGTATTCTATCTTGTATTACAGTTCATGCAATGTAACTTGTCTCAACATCCCTCCTCTTTCTCTCTGTCTTCACTCTCTACGTCTGTATACACTATACCTTGATGGATTAAATTTCTCGTCTTTGAAAACAGAAGTCTATGCTGGCCGCATTTGATATCTAAGGCTATATTATTAAGAATTTTAGTTGTGTGCGGTCTTTCTCTTGTTAAACATGAGATCACACAGAATTATGACTTCTTGAGAAAATCTAAAAAATTCAAGCATTCGAGCAGATTGTTTTATGTGTTATATTTTGATTCAAGTAGGACCCAAAGGATCTTTTTTTCTGGTGAAACTTTCAGGATTTAGCAATTGATGCCACGACCACGGTAGGTGTGGATCTTGGCCAAGGTTTGCGTGAGGTGGATATCAAAAAGTACATTAAGATAGAGAAGGTTCCTGGTGGCCAGTTGGAGGATTCAAAAGTTCTGAAAGGAGTCATGTTTAACAAGGATGTTGTTGCTCCTGGTAAAATGAGAAGAAAAATACTGAACCCAAGAATCATTCTTCTTGATTGCCCCCTCGAGTACAAGAAAGGAGAGAACCAAACCAATGCGGAATTATTGAGAGAAGAAGACTGGAGTGTATTGCTAAAAATGGAAGAGGAATACATTGAAAACCTATGCGTGCAAATACTGAAGTTCAAACCAGATTTGATAATTACAGAAAAGGGGCTCAGCGATTTGGCCTGCCATTATTTTAGCAAGGCCGGTGTCAGTGCTATCAGAAGGCTGAGGAAGACCGACAATAACCGAATTGCCAAGGCATCTGGGGCCGTTATCGTTAACAGGCCTGATGAGTTGCAGGAATCTGATGTTGGTACTGGTGCTGGTCTGTTTGAGGTGAAGAAAATTGGAGATGAGTTCTTCGCTTTCATAGTTGACTGCAAAGATCCAAAAGCATGCACGGTACTTTTGAGGGGTGCCAGCAAGGATCTTCTGAATGAAGTGGAGAGAAATTTGCAGGTATCTTTGATTCTTGTACCCAAATGGCATTTTGGTATGGTGTATTCAACAGTAATAGACAATATTCTAGTCCTACTGTCTACCAAATGTCTTTAATATTTAGTTCCTTGGACAGAGTGGTCATTGTGAGTTTCAAAATGTCTATGCGCAGGATGCAATGTCAGTAGCAAGAAACATAATAAAAAATCCGAAACTTGTTCCTGGTGGAGGTGCTACAGAGTTGACTGTCTCAGCTACATTGAAGCAAAGAAGTTCTTCTATTGAGGGCATAGAAAAGGTGAAGCCGTTATCTAGCATGCTCTGTTCTGGATGCATCAACTATTTATTTTTTTTTATCAAAAAATCCCTTGAGCTTTGAATAACCACATGTACCTCTAGACTCCAGAACAGAATTTTGGACACATTTGATTCAATAATTATTGGGGAAAAATCTATATGCTTCTAGGTTCATGTTTGGTGTTCGATATTGTACAGGACTGTTCAGGGTAATAAACTAGATTTTAGCATCTTCTGTTCGTCAATGCTGCCCATCAAACAAATCACTTGCTAATGTTGAATCAGGATCAACTAGAACAAAAATTAAGCATTGGTTCAGGCTCTTATTTGATCTCCACGTAATAACTATGAATAGTCATCGATTTTCAGGGGAAGGATAGATTAGAAACTGTCGAGACTTTAACTTGCTTTTCATTAAAAAAGAAAAAGAAAAAGAAAAAGAAAAAGAAATTATTTTAAGGTTCATGAATCAGACTGCCATGTAGAATAGTGATAAGGATGTTATAGAATCTGTACACATTTAATAAACACAACCTTCTGGAACACTTCACTAATCTATTCTGCTCATTGACCAATAACAATTTGTTCTTGGAACGATGAAATCATGTTGAGCTATTAGCTTGCACGTCTACTGCATATATTTTATAGTTTATAGAAAACTTAAAATCATTTCTCTGAATTAACTTTCCAATATATGATTTTGTGCGTTATGCTGAACAGTGGCCTTATGAGGCTGCCGCAATTGCTTTTGAGGCTATACCACGTACTTTGGCACAGAACTGTGGGGTCAATGTCATTAGAACAATGACCGCCTTGCAAGGAAAGGTAAAATCTCCTTTCTTTTGTTTAGTTTCAGTTCAATACTAGATCTGAAGTGTAAAAAGTATCATTGCCTCTTATATTATAGCATGCAAATGGTGAGAACACGTGGATTGGCATAGATGGGAATACTGGTGTAATTGCTGATATGAAAGAGTGCAAGGTATGGTTTTTTGTATATCTTCTTTTCCTTGTTTTTGGTTCACTCTGATAATCTATTTCCGTAATTGTCGGAAGTGTTTTGAGTTATAAATTTTCTTAGTTCGTAGAGTTGTATATGTACAGCTTCCCATGTATTGTCTGATGATCTTATCTGTGTATTTATAGATATGGGATTCGTACAGTGTGAAAGCCCAAGCATTTAAGACTGCTATAGAAGCGGCCTGTATGCTTTTGAGAATTGATGATATAGTAAGTGGAATCAAGAAGAAGCAGGCGCCCGGAGCAAGCCAAGGTCCATCGAAGCCTAAAATCGAGGAAGAAGGTGATGCTGACAACGAGCAGATGATTCCTGAATAATTCATCGGAAACGGAGTTGAAGGAACCTTTCTTGTGACTGCCGGAGTTTAAATCGTTACTGGTTTTTTCAATCAAGTCAATTCTCGACAATTTTGGCATAACTAGTCTTTTCTGTGTGGGCGTAAAGCAAGCTTCAGTCTCATTATGATGGGAGGAATTAGCAATCGAGCACTGACATGTTTGGCAGGGACGTTTAATACTGTCTATGAAATATGTACTTAATTTTTTCCCCTTCAATTCAATTCTACTTCAGCTAATGCTTGGGTTTCTGTCGAACTTCAATATTTTTTGGATCGCCTCGTGAGACATGATACTCTAGCACATTCAACTTGGTGTTTGGAAGGATATTTCGATAATGGGTTTGTTATTTTACTTTTACTGCGATCATAGAATATAGAAGTGACTCTAACGTAATTTTTATTTTTATTTTTATTTTTATCTAGAAACTTATTTAGATAACCTATTATTTCTACTTATAAATGAAAAATATACTTATTTTGAAGTTTGAAAAAAAGTTCATTTTAGTACGAAAGTTTGCTTTTGTAACAGTTTAATCACTCAAGTTTTCTGAACATCTCAAGTAATTAAGTTTTAGAAAAAAAATAAAATAATGGATCAACAATTGTCTCCGGGACGATTATTTTCATCTTGCGCGAAATTGGGACCCATTCTTTCATTGACACAAGTGACCTCAAATTACGATTTTGGTGTTAAAATCGTTTTCTCAGTATATTTTAGTTAAACACACGTGAATCTCATGAATTCAAATTTAAATGGTGTTAAAAATTAATTAGAAAAAGTTTAAAAGAAAGGATGATTGTGCCATGATGAAAATTAACCTTGGGATGATTATGCAAATTAAACTTTGAAAATTGAAAGCACCAAATTTAAAAGCTCGCGGACTAAATGCTGAAAGTTATATTGTAAAACTAAAATTTTCTTAAAACTAAATTACAAAAAATTTAGGGACCGTAGATTTAAATAACTTAAACATTGTACCAATCAGAACACCCTATTTTCTGCTATAGAACGCGCGAAAGGGCTTCTCTGTATAGAGAAACCTCCGTTTCTTCCCAACATTGGCGCCTGTAATGCAAAGCTCTCAGCCATAGGTTAAAAGTGTTGGAAAGTAACTAGTTGCATTAATTTGCAGAATAGTAAAATACAAAAGATAAAATTTATCGACCTATCAGGTCCCATGACAGCACGATATCCTAAAGTGAAATTGTTTGCCGATAACTGTTTCGAACTCTATGAATAATCACTCACGGGATATAACCATTAAACAAATCATTTGTGCAGCAGTCACGAATAGTTTCGAAACTTTCAAGTGTATTGCAGAAAATATATATTAAAATTATAATTTCATTTTTGATGTGATTTTTTCAAAATCAGATGAGTGTTTATATAGGCTGAATATATATAACTGCGTCCACCATGATCCAGAAAGATTTGCAATTTTTAAGGAAATGTAGATAATGGGTTGTTGAAAAACGAGTGTATTATATTGGTTAATTTGCCATTAAATGATTTTGAAAATGATTAAAATAAATAAAAAATATTATTTTAATCAATGAAGCCCAGTTAAAAACTTATTATTATTATTATTATTATTATTATTATTATTATTATTATTATTATTATTATTATTATGATGTAGGATGTGACGCGAACCTCGACCTTCCACACAAATTTTCAATTGGACAATTCATCTAAATTAGATATTTCTTCACATATTATATTTATTGTATAAATAATAAATATCTACCAAAAAGTAGTACATTTATATATATTAATGTATATATACTATAAATACACACATTCACAATTCACATATCTTTTCAGTTTTTTTTTCCCAATGTTGTCAAAATCGGACTAGCCAGGCCGGGTCGACCGGTAATTTTGACGGGAAATACATGGAAATGACCTTAAACAAAGAGGACATTTTCCAAAATAACCTTTGACTTATTTAGATACCTAAAATACCCCTCCTTTTGAATATTGCACAACAAGTTAATATAATATAGAAATCTTGCATTTTAGTTCTTAAAATTAAATATTACTTGATAGATTTATTTTTTATAGATTTATTTGATTTTTGAGATTTATTTGATTTTTGTTCGCTCTAAGTAGCAGCCCTAATTGGTATCAGAGCCATAGAGATCATATAAATTAAAATAAGAAAAATAGATAATTATTATAAATTAGAAGAAGGAAGAGGAAGTAATATATTTTTAAAACTTATTTCTAATAAGTTAAAAATAATGACATTAACAATAGTTAAAGAATTACCTAAAGAAATAAAAGAAAAAATATTAGAAAAATTAATAATATAATTGATAAAAGAAATATATATGTATGAAAAAATTATTAAAGAATATGAAGATGAAGAGATTAATTTATATTATAAAGAGAAGTATGAATAATAATACTAATTTGAAATTGAATAAGCCAATTATAAAAATGAAAAAAATGCAAGAAGAAATACGAGATATAATGTTAATACCAGAAAGAATAAAAGTATCAAATAAAAGATAATTAATAAAATTAAAATGTGAAAGATTAAGACTTAAGAGTAAATATTTTAATATAGTAAAAGAAGAATTGGTAAATACAGATATAGCTAATAGAAGATTTGGAATAATAATAGATAAAAAAGAAGATAAAAGATGTAAATTAACTTATATGTTAGAAAGATGATTTTATTATGTCAATAAGTGAATATATGAAAGAATTAAAGTCATTAATAAAAATGTTAATAAATAATATACAAGATTTAAGAAATGAAGTAAGAGAAACAAGAAATGATATAAATATATTAAAAATTGAAATTAGAGAAATAAAAGAAAAGAAAATAGATAAAAAATTAATAGAAAAAGAAATATATTGAGAAAGATAGTGTAATAATAGAAACAAGAAGTATGAATGATGAATTTAGAAAAAATATATTACCAAAAATATTAGAAGAAGAATTTAGAGAAAAATATTAGGAAAATTAAAAGTACAAGAAAAAAAAGATAAAGATGAATGAGGAATTAGACTTATTTATAGAAAATTTTGATCAATTAAGTTTAAGTGATATAAGCGAATACCAAGTTTTAATGAATACTAGAGGAGGACCTAATCCAACAGTAACTTCTAAACAAGAATTAAAAGATTTAGATGAAAGTTATGCGCGCGCACACACACACACAGATATATATATATATATATATATATAGAGGAGTTTGAATTAAATGATAATTATGATAAACCTATTAATCATGGAGGAACAAAATTAGATTTAAATTGTAAAATAAATACTAAAAAAGTCTTATTAACTTGGGCAGATTCAATGATATTATTCTTTTTATATAATAAAGATGACACATGAGAAAATACTGAAAGAAGAATAGATTTCTTAATAACATACTTTGAATGAGATGTTAGAAATTGGTGGAAAGAAATAAGTAATAAGACAAAAATATTGATAAAAAGAGATATACAAACAAAAATAATAAAATCAGATAGACAAGGTATAGAAAAGTTAGTAGAATAAATTTCAGATGAATTTTTAGGAGAAAACTGGATAAAAAATGTTGAAAGAGAAGAAATAAGAAAAAAAGACAATGCTAGAATTAAACTAATAATTTAACAATATGTGATATGCGTAAATTTAAAGAATATACTTGTGAATTTAGAAATTATTATTATATTCAATTTTATAGTAATGAGAATCAAGAAATATACCAAGATATGTATTATAATAAATTACCAGGTTCATGGGGAGTATATTTTAAAATAGAATTTGAAAAATATGTTAGAGATAATGTTGGAATACCGAGGACTTTAGGTTCAAGAATAAAATTCTTATTTGAAAGACTTGCATATATATGTCAACAAAAATAATTAATGAAAAAAATAGGAAAACTAACTAGAATATATTGTGAAGATATGAAAAATCCTATACAGTGAGGATTCAATTCTGAAAGAAGGATTAATAAAAGAAAATATAAAAATAAATTTTTTTAAAAATTTAGAAATTTTAATAAAAAATATATAAAATCTAGAAGAAGATATTATAAAAGAAAAAATATCTCATATGATCAACAAAAAAATAAAAGTTATAAGAAAAATAAAAGTCAGTGTAAATGTAAATGTTGGTATTGTGGAGAAACATGTCATATATGCCCTGATTGTGATAAAAAGAAAGTTAAAATATTACAAAAAGAATATTTGAAAATAAAAGATGAATTGAGTGAAATATAAGACATTGAAAAATATTATAATCAAGAAGTTTATATAAGTAAAACAGAGGATGATAAATCAAAATTTGAATAAGGAAATAGATGATATAGAAAATAATAATATAAATATACAAGAATATGAAGGAATAGAAGGATATGGATTAAAAGTTACATTTGATAACAATAAATTTAGAAAATTATAAAAATTATCTTTAGATTTAAAAATAGGGAAATGAGAAGTTTTAGATAAAATTTGGAAGAGATAAATAATAACAATAAATAAATATCACAAAATAGAAAAAATCATAAATGTAAGAACGACATATGGATAATATAAATTAAATCTTTTAACAAAAAATATGGATGAAGAACTGTTAGCAAAGGTTAGTAAAAAACAAAGTGAAAAAATTCAATATGTTTATTTAGCAGGAATACAAATAATGTTTAAATCATTATTTAGAGAAGGGTTAGATTCACTCTTAACTATAACCTTACATGGTGGAAGAATAATAAATTTAAAAGATAGCCATTTAAGAACAATAGAAGGAAATCTGACATAATCAAAAAATAATATTTACATGTTATACAAAATATTGTATATCATTGAAAGATAGAAACTTTAATGAAGTTTTAGGATTGCATTTTAAATTGCATAGAGATGATATCATGTAACCGGGTAGTCAAATTATGACTATAAAGTATAGAGCTTTATAAACATTTACTAATTTTAATTATGGAAACATTTGTTCCAATAAACCTTATATTGAAATACATAAAGAATGTAAGGCTATTAGCAAAATAATTGAACCAAATAAACAAATAAGTTTAATTCCAAAAGAATATGAATTTAGTATAACAAGAAATAAACTTGAAATAACAGAATTAAATGAAGGAGAATGTTTTAATAATATAACATTTAAGGATGAAAAATTAATCAAAAGATCAAAAAGTCTTAGAATACCTAATAAAAATCAGTTAGAAGAATTTAAAAATATAAAAGAAATAAACCTATATAGGAATGCTGAAAATATGAAAATAGAAGGAGAATATTATAATAGAAGAGAAAATATAAATGGACCAAATATATTAATAGATACAGGAGCTAGTTTCAATCAAAAATAAATAATTAATAACTCATAAAATTGATCCATATAGATATGTAAATTTTGATGGACAAGTACATATTACAGATTTAGAAGTTGACGTACCAATAAAAGTATGAGGAATAGATCATTTAGTATCGTGTTATATAGATAAAAGTATGGATATAAACCCCCGTGTACTTTTCAAAATGAGTTTTTTAAATGAATTAGAATATTATAATATACAAAGAGAAGGATTATATATAATCCATAATGGACAGATTATATTATGTAAAAAGAACTAAATGAATAATTAAATAAGTTTTTCATGGCTGTATATATATAAATTACTATTATAGAAACAACTATAACAACTTGTGTTTTAATAGATACAGAAAGTGATATAACAATATTTAAAAGTTTTTTTTTATAAAATCATGGAATGATAATTGTAACATAAAAATAACTGGAATCACAAGAGAAAGTACCCAGATAATAAATAGTGCTGATAAAGTTAGTACAATTCTTGAAAGTAAACAAGTTACAATAAATAAAATTTATAAATATGATAAATTAGAGTGTGATATATTATTAGGAAATGAATTTATACAACAATTTCAATATTATAAGCAAAATAATTATATGATAATGTTACAAACACCTTGTGGATATTTATTAAAAATTTCAAAAGAATTTAAACCTTATACAGTTCAGTCAGCCTAGTGTGGTGATAAATGAGAGAAAAAATTAATAATATTTATTGAAATAAAAAATAAAAGAATATTGTATAAAAAAATTTTGACAACGGGAATAAAAATAAGTATAGAAAAAATTATTGAACAATTAGAAAAAGTTTATGGAGAAAATTCATTGTTATTTTGGAAACTACATCACCCTTAAGCTAAAATAGAATTGACAGAAAATGTTATAA
The DNA here is from genome assembly GCF_002742605.1 of Olea europaea var. sylvestris. Classification (NCBI taxonomy): domain Eukaryota; kingdom Viridiplantae; phylum Streptophyta; class Magnoliopsida; order Lamiales; family Oleaceae; genus Olea; species Olea europaea. The sequence continues at coordinate 27,440 of NW_019245257.1, read as the reverse complement.
TAAGAGTCAGATTAATGATGTATACTATAGAAGATACACAAGAATTCAAAAATCAGATAAAAAAAATTGTTAGAACAGTATACCTAGCAATGGACTTCATAATAGTCCAGCCTTTATAGTTATGAAACTTTCTGAACATGTTGGAGGAAAAGCTATAATGATTATAAATTATAAAGAATTAAATAAATATACTAAATTTGATGGATATTTTTTACCAAATAAAGAGGTTTTATAAACCTTGCAAAAGGAAAATAATATTATTCTAAATTCGACTGTAAATCAGGATTTTGGCAAATAAAAATGGAAGAAAATAGTATACAATATACTGTATTTAGTAAACCTCAAGGATAATATGAATGGTTAGTAATGTCATTTGAATTAAAAAATGCACCACAAATATATCAAAGAAAAATGGATAATATATTTTAACAGTTTAATGAATTTCTAATTGTTCATATAGATGATATACTGATATGTTCTAACAGTAAAGAAGCACATAGGAATCATTTAATACAATTCATAAACGAATGTAAAAAAGAAAGAATTGTATTTTCTAAAAAGAAATCTATGATAAAAAATAAGAGATAGATTTTCTTGAATTATCAATAGATAAAAGAGGAATAAAATTGAAAACTCATATATCTAAAAAGATAGAAAATTTTCCAAATAAATTAGAATCCAAAGAACAAAAACAAAAATTTTTAGAATGTTTAAATTATGCAGAATGTTTTATTGAAAATCTTTCTAAGAAAATACATAAAATACAATTTTTACTTAGAAAAACAAATACTAAAGGATGGAATGAAAAACATACAGAAATAATTAAATCATTAAAAGAAGAATGTAAAAATTTATCAAAAGTAAGATTGCCAGATGAAAAAAGATAATTTGGTTGTTAATACTGATATCTCAGATAAATATTGGGCAGTAATATTAAAAATAGATTTTAATGAAATATGTAGATATTCAAGTGGAACTTTTAATCAAGTAGAAATAAATTATACCACTCATGAGAAAGAATTATTAGCAATTATTAGAGGAGTAAAACAGTTCTCATTATTTTTGTTATCTAAGAAATTTATTGTTGAAACTGATAATTCTCAAGTTGGAGGACTAATCAGGAATAAATTACTATCAGAACTTCAATACAGAAGGCTCCATAGATGGCAAGCTTATTTAGCATATTATAATTTTGATATAGTTCATATTAAAGGAGTTAATAATTTTCTTACAAATTTTCTCTGAGAAACATAGAATTTGCTGATGAATAAAGTTAAGGTAGTGGAGTTATACTAATCTATCCTACATATACGAAAAATGACAGATTTTCTTAAAAAAGAATCTGAAAATATAAATATTGGAGCAATACAGATTTCAGAGATGTTTAATTCAAATATAAAAATATTGTTGAATATCACTACTGAGCATCATAAAGAGGCCATAGAACTCAAAAATCAAGTTGATGCTATTATAGCACAACTAAAAGATATAATGTCTGATACAGATATACCAAAGAACTCAAAAATGAGTTTTTCAAATCAATACCAAACGGGGACAGTTGGAAGCAACAGTGAACCCAAATGTGACAATATATCAACTGATAAAAAACAGATTTCATTTCAGTAACACCAACCAAAAAAGTGGTGATACATGGAGATAAAAGAGATTCCAAAACTATCAACATTATAGACCAGGATGATACAATCCCTTTAGATCCAAAAGTAGAAGAGTATGCTAAAATAATCAGAATTGCTTATGAAATAAAAATAAGTGATTCATATTTCATCTCTCTAGGAAATAATATTTATTCCAGAATAACTGTTATGGAAGGAGGAGACCCTTTGTTTACAAAAATTATGGCTGACTATAGATCTATGGATTTGATGTATTCAGGAAAAGACTTGATTGGAATTTCAAAATTTGATGACATATTCATAAAAGAAGTATCAAGATTTGCCAAAGGGATGAAGAATATATTTGAAATTTTATTCAATAAGTCCTGAATATGATGGAATTGTTTACTATCTAGTTGAACACATAATCTCAATTGGATATATTGCAGCCAATTTCCAAATAGATGTGGTGGAAAATGATAGAAAAGTTCCAACAGCGACAAAGTCATGTATCAGACATAGAATATCACTTGGAATTAAAGCCATATACAATATTGCTAAAAATTTGTTTGATAAAAAATTCTCCATGCTTGTGCCAATATGAAAACTGGATACTGGTATCAACTGGCGAACATGTAAAATCAGAAATCTTGAAAGACTACTTTATAAGATTCGAAATACATCAATTTTCAGGATGTCCTACCACTATAAAAGAATCCTGCCAGCTAAGAGAGTGCCCCAACTGCATGTGAAGACATAAGAGATAATAATAACAGAGAAAGATGCTATTTGAATAAAAAAGTTGAAAAAACATGTGGAGATAAAGAAAAAGAGGACAATAATGGAGCTCCTTTAATAAAAATCAGATGGTGTATGTAAAGAAGTAGATCCAATGAGGACAATAATAAAAAGACAATTGTACCTTTGCTGATATATTGAAGATAGATCAATAATAAAGCCTCATATATTTGTATAAATAGAGGTATTGTAATAGATGGAACTCAGCTTGAAATTTCGAATTGTAATCAATAGCCACTCCTAAGCCATCTTTAGTTGGAAAAAGCAGTTTTTCTAGAAATCGTTGTATACCAAATAGAAATATTGTAAAAGTTCTAATAGAAATAAAATTAATATATTTTGATATCAATATGAGTTTCTAAATCTTTATTTCCAATGATTCTTGAAAGATCTAATAGGAAGTTTTCTTCTTATTTTAGTAAAAATAAAGTTTTTCTTTAACAGAAGTCTAAAATTTTATTCTTTAAGATTGATACAGTGAGAGTAAGAAGCTGAAATTGTAAAGATTCCATGAAAGCAGGAGGCCGTTGAAGGAAGCTGTTTACATATTCAGTGCTCAAATGTTACTCAGTTCTAAGAATAAAGATCCAGATCAAACTTAAGGTAAAATCATTAAATTTTTGCTAAAATTAGAATGATTTTTTTTTTTCAGATCTTAGAGAATCAAAGGGATTAATTGCATGATTTGATGATTATTTTTATGATTAAATGTCAAGATATGTAATTAAAGGATTAGATAATTTATTAGAAAGAATGTTAGAAAAGATAAAAGATATTTATTCCCAATTAGAAAATATGGATGCATCTTCTGAAGAATATAATATACTAAATAATAAATGTGAACAATATGTTACAGATTATTCCAATTCATTAGATCATAGAATGAAATTATATTCAAAAATTCAAAAGAGAATATAGTTTGGGATATATGTTGTAATATAGAAAAAATCATTTCATTAAGGGTAATATAGATTTTTTCATAAAAAGGAATAGTAATAGGCCAAATAGGAAAATCTCCCAATTTTGACCCCGATTGAACCATGAAATTAAAACATCATATTCAATAAATTTCGTATTTGCATTCATCGTTTTGTATGTATATATTGACAGTCGTTTGAAGCAAGTGAAGGATGTTTCTCACCAAGATGAGGTTGTTTGAGTCCTTACCAACGCTCTTGAGATGACTAATGTAATATTCCTCAACAGAGCTGACCCTGAGATTTTGGGTGCCCTGCCGAGATTTTAAAATGATGTCCCCTTCAAGTAACTAAAACATATATTAAAAAAATATTTCAATAATATTATTTCATTGCAAAAATATGATATTAAAATATTTGGTTTTTTTTTTTTAGCATACATAAACAAGAAAGACATAAATAAAGCTCAAAAGCATCTCTCGAACTTCATCAAAATTCTTACGTGATCAACAAAGAACCATCCAAGCCACTAGCTTCTTCGTGCAATTCCATATAAGCAAACATCGAAATATATATATATATACACAAGTGTAAATCTTAAAATGCAAAAAATCATGTAAAAATATTTCTTCTTGCATTTTTAGAAGCAAGCTTATTAATTAAACTTTCGTAATCAATATTTTCTAGAAAGCATTGCTCAATAGATTGTTACCGTATATAATATGAAGATCTTTCCATATTTGTATTTTTATACTCTTGGGGATTGTATAGCATATATAGGATATAATTTCCTTGTAAAGCCATATTTCGATTTTTATATATATGGAGAAGAAGGCAGCATGTAAGGACACAGTTTTTCAAGAAATCTCAAAAGCTAATTCTCCTTCTTAAATTCTGAATTAATCTAACATGGCATCAGAGCCTGGTACCTGATTCTTGCCGTCAATTCTCCTTCGGCGACTCCATCTGGGTTGTGTTCGGCGCTTCTGGTTGTCGATTCTTGGTAGGGTGATTTGGAGCTTCTGGTCGTCGGGTTCTAGTTCTAACGATACTGTTCGATTCTTCCCATTCCGATTCCAGTGGGTCTCTGTCGGGTTCTGTTGGATTTCTTGTCTTCTCTTCCCGGTCGATTCTCTCAGTTGTTTGGGTCTCCTCTTCCGGCGAGGGTTCGTTGGTGTTGATTCGCTGTCTGGGTCTGGTGGGAGTCGGGTGCCTCTGTTCTAGGGTACCTCTGTTCACTGTCTGGTGTTTGGCTTGAAGGCTGCAGTTGGTTGAATTTAATAACCTGCAAGAGTATTTTATTTGTTCAATAATAATATAGTGGGCCATTTATTTCATCATGTCTTCGGATTCGTTTCACATTCGTTTTACTGGAAAGAATTATTCTGCTTGGGAGTTTCAATTTCAATTATTTGTCAAAGGAAAGGAGTTATGGGGTCATATCGATGGAAGTGATCCTGTCCCTACAGATGTCGATGCTTTATCTAAGTGGGAAATAAAGGATGCTCGGGTTATGACATGGATTCTTAGCTCGGTTGAGCCTCACATTGTACTTAATCTGAGATCGTATAAAACAGCTGTTGATATGTGAAATTACTTGAGCAAGATTTACAAGCAGGACAATACGGCTCGACGTTTCCAATTGGAATATGAGATGGCTAATTTTACCCAAGGAAGTCTTTCAGTTGAGGATTATTATTCGGGTTTCCAAAATCTCTGGACTGATTATTCGAATATTGTTTATGCTAATGTTCCCGCTGCAGCTCTTTCTGCTGTTCAAAAAGTGCATGAAACAAGTAAGGGAGACCAATTTTTGATGAAGCTGCGTTCAGATTTTGAGATTGCACCTTCTAATCTGATGAATCGTCATCCGGTACTATCTTTGGATGTATGTTTGAGTGAACTTCTCCGTGAAGAACAACGTATCTCAACTCAAGCAACATTGGAACAAAGGACTACTGTCGACACTTCGATTCCTGTAGCTTATGCAGCACAAGGGAGGAATAGGAATCAGGACATGCGTAATATCCAGTGCTATAACTGTAAAGTTTTTGGTCACCTTGCTCGTGATTGTCCTAAGAAATCTTGTCATTATTGCAAGAAACCGGGTCATATTCTCTCAGCTTGTCCCATTCGCCCTAAAAGGAAACACAGCAAAGCATATCATGCCTCCTCTAGTGTCTCTAGTTCTGCTACATTGCATACTGCCTCGCAAGTTGCTCATAGTCCAAATCCGAACACACTCACTCTTGAAATGGTACAACAGATGATTTTTTCTGCTTTTGGAATCTCAGGTAATCACTCCACTTCTTCTAAGCCATGGTTTTTTTACTCCGGTGCCTCTAATCATATGACTAATACAACTGATCTCCTTTCCAATGTCCAAAAATATGATGGCAATATGAAAATTAATACCGCCGATGGCAATTCTCTGCCTATAAGTGCTATTGGTGATCCTTCCCCATCCTTATATGATGTTTTTGTATCTCCTACCCTTTCTACGAATCTTATCTTTGTTGGTCAATTGGTTGACAATAATTATAATGTCCATTTTTCTCGCTCTGGCTGTGTTGTGCAGGATCCAGTGTCCGGGAAGCTGATCGCGAAGGGGCCTAAAGTGGGACGACTATTCCCTTTACATATTTCTCCTTCCCTAGTCATTCCCTGTTTTCCTTTACTTTCCTTAGCATGTCGTACTGATAATACTGGAAATAAAATGTGGCATAAACGTTTAGGCCACCCAAACTCGGATGTACTTCGTACTTTATTTAATTTTGGTTTATTGGGAAATAAAACAAGTTCTTTACTTGATCTTTCGTTTGATTGTACAACTTGCAAAATTGGCAAAAGTAAAGTTCTACCGTTTCCTTCTCATGCATTTCATGCCTCACAATGTTTTGATATTATCCATAGTGATGTTTGGGGGATTGCCCCTGTTGTTTCTCATGCTCACTACAAGTATTTTGTTACTTTCATTGATGACTTTAGTCGCTTCACTTGGGTTTATTTTTTAAGGGCTAAGTTTGAAGTTTTCTTATGCTTTAAGCGCTTTCTTGCTCTTCTTGAGAATCAGTTTTCTGCCACTATCAAAATCCTACGATCTGACTCTGGGGGAGAGTATATGTCTAATGAGTTTCAAGCCTTTCTCCAAAGCAAAGGAATCATGTCTCAGCGTTCTTGTCCTTCGACACCGTAACAGAATGGTGTTGCTGAACGGAAAAATCGCCATCTTCTAGATGTGGTACAGACTCTTTTACTTGAATCATCCGTTCCTCCTCGTTTTTGGTGTGAAGCACTATCTACTGCTGTTCTTCTAATTAATCGTTTACCATCTCCTACAATAAATCATGATTCACCTTACTTTAGGTTGTTTGGTCGTCCTCCATTATATTTTGATCTTCGTACATTTGGTTGTGCCTGCTTTGTGCATCTCCTTGCTCATGAACGACATAAACTTACTGCTCAGTCAGTTAAATGTGCTTTTCTTGGCTATACTACCTCACAAAAAGGATATGTTTGTTATGATTCTAATGTTCGTCGTATTCGTATCTCTAGAGATGTGGTTTTCTTTGAAAATCAATATTTCTTTCACTCTCATGTTGAGCCCCCATCTGCCACATTCTCTCCTTTGTCGAGTTTTTCTGATTCCTCTCTGGTTGTGGAAAGGTTTAAACATGGTTTTGTGTATGCCCGCCGTCGTCCACATGAGTCTGTTCGTACTCCCTCTATGCCCCCTCGTGATCTCGACTCAACACTTGATCCTGCTACATCTGTCACCAATCTTCGTCGATCTACTCGTCCTTCTCGGCCTTCTGATCGGTATGGTTTCTCTCCCCTTGTTTCCCTCGTAACTACTTTATCATCTATTTCTATTCACTCTTGCTAGAAACAGGCTATGGAACATAAGTGTTGGCGGGATGTAATGCAAGCAGAACTTCATGCCCTTGAGGAGAATCATACTTGGGACATTGTTCCTTGTCCTTCTACAGTCAAGCCTATTAGGAGTAAATGGGTTTTCTCAGTCAAACTTCGGCCTGATGGTTCTTTGGATCGATACAAAGCTAGACTTGTAGCTCTAGGTAACAAACAGGAATATGGGATTGACTATGAGGAAACATTTGCCCTTGTTGCCAAAATGACCACGGTTCGAACAATATTAGCTATTGCTGCCTCCCAGTCATGGAAACTACATCAGATGGATGTGAAGAACGCTTTTCTTTATGGTGATCTTCAAGAGGAGATTTATATGAAGCTTCCTTCTGGTTTACCTGCTACTTCTCTTCATGATGTTTGTAAGTTAAGGCGATCTTTGTATGGACTCAGGCAGGCCCCCCGGGCATGGTTTGAAAAATTTCGTGGTACGCTTCTTACATTTGATTTTACACAAAGTCAGTTTGATTCTTCTCTCTTCTTCCACAAGTCTGCGGCAGGCATTGTTCTCCTTTTGGTGTATGTGGATGATATAATTATTACTGGAACTGACTGTAGTGTGATTATTAAACTTCGAAATCTGTTGCATGCCACTTTCCATATGAAGGACATGGGTCGCCTCACTTACTTCTTAGGGCTGGAAGTTCATCATCGAGACAATGACATTTTCTTAAACCAGCATCAGTATACTCAACATCTCATCACATTAGCTGGTTTGGAGGATACCTCTTCGGTTGATACCCCTATGGAGGTAAATGTGAAATTCAGAAGAGATGAAGGGGATCTCCTGGATGATCCCACACTCTATCGTCGCTTGGTTGGAAGTCTTATCTATCTGACCACTACTAGACCGGACATCTCATATGCCGTCCATCAAGTGAACCAGTTTATGTCTTCTCCTTGGCATCTTCACCTTGCTGCAGTCCGCCGCATTATTCGCTATCTTCGCGGGTCACCTTCTCGTGGATTGTTCTTTCCTACAGGGTCATCTCTTTAGCTTGTTGCTTATAGTGATACTGATTGGGCTGGTTGCCCGGATACACGTCATTCTACTACGGGCTGGTGTGTGTTTTTTGGTGATGCATTGATCTCTTGGAAATGTAAGAAACAAGATCGTGTCTCTAAGTCCTCTACTGAGGCTGAGTATCGTGCAATGTCTATGGCTTGCTCAGAAATTATATGGTTACGCGGTATTTTGGAGGAGCTGGGTTTTCCTTAAGCTAATTCTACTTCTCTTCATGCTGATAATACGAGTGCTATCCAAATTGCTAATAATCCTGTCTTTCATGAGCGCACCAAGCACATTGAAGTTGATTGTCATTTTATCCGCGACGCATTGGAGGGTCGGTTATATCTCTTCCTTACATTTTTTCTGATCTTCAAGTTGCCAACATCTTCACCAAGGCTTTGACTCGACAACGACATCAATTTCTTGTTAGCAAATTGTTGCTGGTTGACTTCCCCGCATCAATTTGAGGGGGGGTGTTACCGTATATAATATGAAGATCTTTCCATATTTGTATTTTTATATTCTTAGGGATTGTATAGCATATATAGGATATAATTTCCTTGTAAAGTCATATTTCGATTTGTATATATATGGAGAAGAGGGCAGCATGTAAGGACAAGGTTTTTCAATAAATCTCAAAAGCTAATTCTCCTTCTTAAATTCTGAATTAATCTAACATAGATATCAAAATTAATCCATTCAATCGTTTTTGTAACATGGTTGATCGCAAAGAAGATTTTAATAACTTCAATTTTGAAAAATTTTTTTAGCAGGCGCAACAGTAATAAGAATTGTCAATAATATTCTATAAGCAATATAAATATTGAAAAAGCAATCCAATCTTTTCAAATAAGTCAATATATCAAAAACTGTCTCTATTTAAAGTAAATAATTCTGCTAAAGTTTTAACTCTTGAAATAAATTTTCGCCATCAATTTTGATAACTTCAATTTTGAAAAATATTTTTCAGCTGGTGCTACAATAATAAGAATTGTCAATAATATTCTATAAGCAATACATGAATTGAAAAGGCAATCCAATCTTTTCAAATAAGTCATTATATCAAAAATCGTCTTTATTTCTTTTAGTAAAGGATTTCACAAAAGTTTTAATTCTTGAAATAAATCTTTGCCGTCAATATCGAAAAATTTACATGTCTTTAAACAATATCAAGATGATCACAACATGCTTTCAAATTAGCATCATCCAATGAGTTTAACTTGTCAAAAGGAAATAGAAATCCAATTTTTTTTTTCATATGAATTGAATTGATCAAACCTTCGTTCAAGTGATCCAATTGCTTGATCTACTATATAAAAGAAATAATTGATTCTGAAAGAATCTTCAAATGATTGTGCATCGTCTACAGTAGTATTTT
>NW_019245257.1:9268-16709 GCF_002742605.1 Olea europaea var. sylvestris | reverse complement strand
AATGAATTAGGTTTTTCTTTGATGAATTAAAAGTCATCTTCTAACATGATTTTGCAAGACTTGTTAATCTCTTCCCATCCTGTAATAACCACGCCGTCTTCTCTGACATACCTGAGCTATACAAGTATGGAGTGTTGGAGTTGAATGCTAGTAATGATAGTGGAATCAATGTTGTTCGTACAAAAATTGAAAACTTTTGCTGCTATTGTGTAGGTTATGTTCGCTTTTGGTCGTTGTTGTTGTTGTTGTTGATACTAATGCTGATGCTGCTGCTGCTATTGAAAGTTTTTGTTGTTGCTGTTGCTGCTGTTGCTATTCGAAAGATTTTTTGTTTCTTGATTTCCCCTTTAGTTTCTATCCTTGCCTGCCATATAAGATAATAATTCTCGACAAGGCTGATTCGATGATAGAAGATGCTCAGGCAAGTCTGTCGCTTCTCACCGTTTTCTAAGTATATCTGGTCTGTCACAACACAAGTTTACTTGACTTTTTTCTTTGCAGAATGCCATGTGACACACTATGGAAACATATTCAAAAGTCACAATATTCTTTTTCATTTGCAATTACATCAGGCTTAGCTTGGGAGACCGGCATGTTTTCTTTATGTAAATAGTACAAATCTAACATCTTCCATAATAACACGTGTACCTATCACATAATGTTGTGTGATGATACATTGAAAAACTTACACCAACTCCATTAAGACAGATAAGTGCATGATAATGTAAGGAGAATGTTATAACCAGACATGCTTCCATGCTAGATATTTTTTCTTTGGTTGTGCATCAGGAATTAAGTATGGGCATGCACCTAATTGTAAGCACCATTGAATTTGGAGTTCCAGAATAAGAGGAATGAAAATTTTAGTAACATCTTCTAACTTTATTTCTTTGGTTTAAGTATAGATTGGGGTATGATATCACATAGCTATTCAAATTGGTATTATTGTTGATATGATGACCTTTTTGCTGTAGCAGTGACTTAATTACTGATGCAATGACTTTTGTAATGTATGGTTTTAACATAATTTAAGCAAGTTGTTTGCCATACTTTTTGTAAAATATATGGTGTAAAAAATGTGAAGTCTTATGTATTAGGTAAAAGTGGTTGAAAACTTATCAAGAGGGATGTATGTATGTATCAAAAACGTCTTTTGCAATACAGATTGAAGTAAACTCTTTGCACTTTGTATCTCTATTTTCTTTCCAGCAATATCTCTGTTTTTTCTTTCCAGTAGCTCCTTGGTTTTCTTCCCTGTAGCATCTCAATTTTCTCTCAGCATCATCATCATCAGAAGAACTCTTCTCCATTCAAATACTCACATGCTATCAGAGCTTTTATGATCTTAAGGGCCTGAGAAAATAGTTTTCATGGCAACAACAAGTGTTTCTTTGCCTGCACCTCCTGTTTTTACTGGAGAAAGTTATGATTTTTGGGTAGTAAAGATGAAAGCAGCTCCTTGGTTTTCTTCCCTGTAGCATCTCAATTTTCTCTCAGCATCATCATCATCAGAAGAACTCTTCTCCATTCAAATACTGACATGCTATCAGAGCTTTTATGATCTTAAGGGCCTGAGAAAATAGTTTTCATGGCAACAACAAGTGTTTCTTTGCCTGCACCTCCTGTTTTTACTGGAGAAAGTTATGATTTTTGGGTAGTAAAGATGAAAGTTTTCTTGATGGCTTATGATCTATGGGAAACAGTTGAAAAGGGTTTTGACCCTTCAAATGAGGCACAAGATCAAACTATAGCACAAATCAGACAACAAAAGGAAGACTTTGCCAAAAATTATAAAGCTCTTTCTTTCATCTATTCTGCTGTATCTGAAAATATTTTTTCCAGAATTGTTGCTGCAACCACAGCAAAAAAGGCATGGGATTTGTTACAGGAAGAGTTTCAAGGCACAGAAAGAGTTAGGACAGTGAAGTTGCAAATGTTGAGGAGAGAATTTGAGATGTTGAAGATGACTGAAGCACATTCTATCAAGGAGTACTCTTCAAAACTGATAAAGGTTGTGAATCAGATGAAGCTTCATGGAGAAAAAATTTCTGATCAAAGAATAATTGAAAAAATCTTGATTAGTTTGCCTGAAAAGTTTGAATAAAAAATTTCAGCTATTGAAGAATCAAAGTATCTCAGCAACTTGACAGTGACTGAGGCTATTGGGTCTCTACAAGCATATGAACAAAAAACTAGTAAAAGAAGTGAGGAGTCTCTTGAAGAAGCTTTTCAGGTGAGGCATAAAGCAAACATATTTCCTGGAAGAAAACAACCTGCTGGAAGAGATTACAAAGGCAAAGGAGTTGAGGCTACCACAAAAGAAGTTGATAGAAGAGGAAAATATCCACCTTGCAAAATTTGCAACAAAACAAATCACTTGGAAAAGGATTGTTGGCATAAAGGCAAGAAGCAATGCAGGTTTTGTAAAAATTTTGGGCATACTGAAAGGTTTTGCAGGATAAAACAAAAACAAGAAACTCCACAAGGCCAAGGAGATAAAGAGGTTCAAACAACTCATTTTATTGACAAGCAAGAAGAATATTTGTTTGTGACTTCACAACAATCACAGCCAAGAATGAACACGGATTGTTATATTAACAGTGGGTGTACAAATCATATGACATTTGATGCTAATCTATTTGCTACTTTGGACACTTCAGTCAAGACCAAAGTGAAGATGGGGACTGTACAATATGTTAATGCTGAAGGCAAAGGGACTATTGCTATGCATACAGGAAAAGGTACTATACTTATTTCAAATGTCTTGTTAGTACAAAATTTGGATCAAAATCTTTTAAGTGTGGCTCAAATGATGGATAAAGGATATTGCTTGATGTTTAAACATAAAAGTTGTAAGATTTATGATTCATGTGGAATAGAGCTATTTAATGTTGAAGTGAAAAATCACAGCTTTCCATCAAATTGGTCTTCTTGCCTTAGTTCACATGCTTATAGAAGTAATGCTAATGAAACTTAGCTTTGGCACAAGAGATTTAGGCACTTTAACTTGTCATCACTCAAACTTCCTTATGAAAAGGGAATGGTTAGAGATTTACCTCTCATAAATCTGAGTAAAGATGTATGTGAATGTTGCCAATTGGGAAAACAACATAGACTTTCTTTTCCCTCAAGTCGTGCAAGAGCTAGGGAAAAATTGGAATTGGTTCACACTGATGTTTGTGGACCAATGCAAACTCCTTCATTGAGTGAAAACAAATATTTCATTCTTTTTATTGATGATTACTCAAGAATGACATGGGTGTATTTCATGAGTAGAAAGTCTCAAGTCTTCTCCATTTTCAAAAAATTCAAGAATCTGGTGGAAACTCAAACCGGTTGCAAGTTGAAGAAGTTGAGGTCTGATCGGGGAATGTAATATACATCAAAAGAATTTGATAAATTTTGTGAAGATGAAGGTATAGAACGGCAACTAACCGTGGCATATATGCCTGAACAAAACGGTGTTTCAGAAAGGAAAAATAGAACAATGATGAAAATGGCAAGATGTATGATTTTTGAGAAAAAACTTCCTAAGAAGTTCTGGGCAGAGGCTGTCTATATCGCCGTGTATTTGCAAAATAGGCTTCCAACTAAGGCCGTGCAAGATAAAACTCCCATTGAAGTGTGGACTGGAACAAAACCTTCGGTAAGTCACATTAAAATTTTTGGTTCAGTTTGTTATTTTCACAATCCTAATGTGAAAAGATAAGCTTCATGAAAAGGCATAGAAAGGCATTTTTTTGGGGTATAGCTCTAAATCAAAAGGTTATAGAATCTTTAACCTTGAAAAGGAAGAAATTGTTGTAAGTAGAGATGTGAAGGTTGATGAAAATGCTAGTTGGAATTGGGAAGAGGCAAAGGTTGATAAGCAATCTACTATTGAGGCTCATGATATAGTTGCTGAAGAAAATGAAGAAGCCATTCCTGAAATTTCAAATGGAGAATCTGATGATTCTTCTAGTTCTTCTTTCAATTCACCGGTTCAAAAAACTAAATCATTGGCTGAGATTTATGAAAATTGTAGAATGGCTATGATTGAGCCCACATGCTATAAAGAAGCAGTTGAAAGTCAAGAATGGAGAGATGCTATGCAAGATGAAATGACAATGATTGGAAAAAATCAAACATGGGAGCTTACTAATAAACCAACTCACAAACAAGTCATTGGAGTCAAATGGGTTTACAGAACAAAATTGAATTCAGATGGTTCAATCTACAAGCATAAGGCAAGACTTGTAATAAAGGGATATTCACAAAAATTTGGAGTTGACTATTGTGAAACATTTGCTCCAGTTGCAAGATTGGAAACAATGAGACTACTACTTGCACCTGCAGCCATGAGAAGTTGGAAAGTATATCAGTTGGACGTTAAATCTACTTTCTTGAACGGCACATTGAAGGAGGAGATATATGTTGAGCAGCCAATGAGATTCATTATTGTTGGAAAGGAGGACAAAGTTTACAAATTGAAGAAAATGCTCTATGGTTTAAAACAAGCGCCTAGAGCTTGGTATAGCAAAATTGATGGTTATCTTCAACAAGAAGGATTTCAAAGAAGTCAAAATGAAGCCACTCTTTATGTAAAAAGGAGGGAAAATGCAGCTATTTTGATAATTTCTTTATATGTGGATGATTTGTTGTTAACAGGAGAAGATGAAATCGAGATGAAAAACTTTAGGGATGAAATGAAGCAACACTTTGAAATGACGGATCTTGGAGTTATGAGCTACTTTCTTGGCATAGAGATTCATCAAACTGATCATGTTATATTCATCTCTCAAAAGAAGTATGCGCAGGAAATTTTAAGGAAATTTAAGATGGAAAATTGCAAGCCAACTGAAACACCTCTTGGAGTTAATGAAAAACTTTCAAAAGAAGATGGGGCAGGAAAGGCGAATGAAGGTACTTATAGAAGTTTAATTGGAAGCTTGTTGTACTTGACTTCAACAAGGCCAGATTTGATGTTTACAACGAGTCTTCTTTCAAGGTTTATGCATTCTCCAAGTGATATCCATTTCAAGACAGCAAAACGAGTCTTGAGATACTTAAAAGGAACTACTGGTTTTGGAGTGTGGTTCGAAAAATCTCTAGATGGATGTTTGAGGGGCTATTCTGATAGTGGCTGGGCAGGTAGCATGGATGATATGAAAAGCACTTCGGGGTATTGTTTCTCTTTTGGTTCAAGCATATTTTCATGGAATTCAAGGAAGCAAGAAGTTGTTGCACAATCCACCGCCGAGGCAGAATATATAGCCACGGCAGCAGCTGCAAATCAAGCTATTTGGCTCAAAATTTTTTTATGTGATTTGGGATTTATTCCAAAAAAGGCTACTGAGATTTATTGTGACAATAAGTCTGCTATAGCTATGTCAAAGAATCCAGTTCACCATGGAAAAGCAAAGCACATAAAAATCAAATATCATGCTGTAAGGGAGGCTGAAAAAAATGAAGAAATCAGTCTTCAATATTGCTATTCAGAAAATCGGATTGCAGATATATTCATAAAAGCTCTTCCTAAAGTCAGATTTGAACATCTAAGATCAATGCTTGGAGTCTCCAGCAAAATCCTTAAGGAGGAGTGTTGATATGATGACCTTTTTGCTGTAGCAGTGACTTAATTACTGATGCAATGACTTTTGTAATGTATGGTTTTAAAATAATTTAAGCAAGTTGTCTACTGTACGTTTTGTAAAATATATGGTGTAAAAAATGTGAAATCTTATGTAGTAGGTAAAAGTGGTTGAAAACTTATCAAGAGGGATGTATGTATGTATGTATCAAAAACGTCTTTTACAATTCAGATTGAAGTGAACTCTTTGCACTTTGTATATCTGTTTTCTTTCCAGCAATATCTCTATTTTTCTTTCTAGCAGCTTCTTGGTTTTCTTCCCTGCAGCATCTCCTCTAAGCATCATCATCATCAGAAGAACTCTTCTCCATTCAAAATATGTCCAACCTGTAAAACCCAATAAAGATAAGTTAACCTGATCAAAAAGTGTGTAACTAAAATATAATTTATGGGGTCTGGACTACATGAGGCTGCAAATATATTAGGACCTTAAAAGTCTAATATTCAGTTTTGATTTAGCAAACTTGGTGTCTATTTCTCAACCGATTAATATCTTGAGAATTGATATTTGGAATGATCGTCTGTTGTAGGATTATAGAACCGCTTGCATCTAGGTGTGCAAAGTGTTGGGAATTTACTTAAACATGCACAGCGGAATTTAACAAATTTCAATTCCCATTCAGGATTCAGCTTTGTATTTAGATAAAAACTGTGATAAGAAATATACCTTTACTTGTGATTTGCAAACTCCTTCGCGTTATTCCTTTCCTGCAGCTTGAATCTGCCTCCCACAGCTGTCCAATTGTCCAACCTCCAATGAAATCCACACAGAGAGTAGACTGCAACTGCTAGGGTTTCTTTCTTGTGCCAGCAAGAATAATGAATACCCTATGGACCTCAAACCCTAGCTGCATATATATATAAACCCAAACGGACCCGGTCCGGTCCGATCCAATATTTAATTAATCCAATTATTTAAATCCGGTCCGTGAATTAATTAATCCAATTAATTAATTCGGGATTATAAATAAAAAATTCAATTAATTAATTTATCCAACGATTGTTAAATTAACCAATTGACAATTTGCAATCTTCCAATTCTCTTTTGTGTGCGACCCATTAGGTTCCCGACCACGATGCCTAACGTCGTGAAAGGTTACTTTGATCTAATCAAAATTGATAAATTAATACACCCTTTTAATTTATCGTCAATTCACACTCGCCGTCCCTGATTGACATCTAGCAATGTGTCAGGGCAATACATGTGACGAAAAATATCACGTGGTATGACAAAATCAAAATCGTTCGTTTACCGTGAAACTATTATCCTTTCGTCAATACGATCCGATCAATTACGAGATATGGAATTGTGTCAATCTCGATCATTGATCATATCTTTCATTCCACTATTAAGTCAATACAAATCGAAAACCCCTTTTCGACTTATGAGTACACCTTGACCAAGGATTTCATTATCGACTTAATTGAATGAAACGCAGATCATAATTTCCTACTATCTAAGAGTGACGAATCCTTTATTGATCAATCACAACCTTCATATGATTCTTGACATACCCGAAAGATGTCGTATTAGCGGCCCCTTTCAGAGCAACATCCAACACCGCCAAAGTATGACTGTCCTCATATAGGGTACTATGACGACCTCAAGTCAAAGGATCAATTCCACTACCGAACGTTAGAGATTAGCCACTGACACTCAGATAGTTATCCATGTGGAATCTCTTAGCGCGTCTCCAATGTTTTGTTCTATAACAAAACATCCACGTGTTCATTTAAGTGTCACCACACTTTAGCTCGTGAGATCAGCTACTTACTTCACAAGTAAGAAATGCCACACGTGATGGTCTAACT
>NW_019245257.1:8314-9020 GCF_002742605.1 Olea europaea var. sylvestris | reverse complement strand
AATGCATTAAATATATTAAAAGCGTTTACAACCTAAATCGATTGGATCTAGGGCATAACACTTACAAACTCCCACTTGCACTAGATCCAATCACTCACGTATCTAATACCATAAGCATCCACACGACGATCATGTTTCTGTTGTGACAACGGCTTTGTCAGTGGATCTGCAATATTATCATCTGTGGGAACTCGCTTTATCGTTACGTCATTCCTTTGTATAATCTCCCTGATGAGATGATATCGCCTTAGCAAATGTTTGGATCGTTGATGAGACCTCGGTTCCTTCGCTTGCGCGATGGCTCCATTGTTATCACAATACAAAGGTATGGGATCAACAATGCTAGGAACGACTCCAAGTTCATTAATGAACTTCTTGATCCATACAACTTCCTTTGCTACTTCAGAAGCAGCTATGTACTCAGCTTCTGTTGTTGAATCAGCGGTTGTTTCCTGTTTGGAACTTTTCCAACTAACCGCTCCATTGTTGAGAGTAAACATATATCCTGACTGAGACTTGCTATCATCTTTATCAGTTTGAAAACTAGCATCAGTATACCCCTGAATTTTCAGTTCATTTCCTCCATAGATCAAGAACACATCTTTAGTCCTTCTTAAGTACTTAAGAATGTTCTTAACCACTATCCAATGTTTCTTACCAGGGTTTGCTTGAAACCTGCTCGTAACACTTAGAGCATATGAAACAT
>NW_019245257.1:6231-6616 GCF_002742605.1 Olea europaea var. sylvestris | reverse complement strand
AGTGAATGTGATGAAGTAAGAGAAACCACCTCTGGCAGTTATTGACATGGGTCCACATACATCAGTATGTATTAGTCCCAATAGTTCTGTGGTTCTTTCCCCTTTTCCAGTAAAAGGGAACTTGGTCATTTTGCCTAACAGGCACGACTCGCATCTGTCAAATGATTCAAAATCAGTTGACCCTAAGTATCCATCTTTATGTAACTTGGAAATGCGTTTGTCATTAATATGACCTAATCTGCAATGCCAAAGGTATGTATTATTTAGATTATCACTTTTATGCCTTTTATTTTCGATATTCCTAATAGACGACTCAGTATCAAGAATATAAATTCCATTCTACAACACACCACAACCATAAAAGATCTCATCTTTATAAAACGAA
>NW_019245257.1:0-2537 GCF_002742605.1 Olea europaea var. sylvestris | reverse complement strand
CTCGCCAAAATCAAATGCATTAAATATATTAAAAGCGTTTACAACCTAAATCGATTGGATCTAGGGCATAACACTTACACAAAGTTCATATTTAAGCCACTGACAAATGAGGTCATGAGCAGTTGCTTATCATATATTTGCGAATAGGAAGGTCTTGATCTGGATTCAGAAGTGTGGAGACGTCTGATTCTTGTCCAAGAAATATTCTTCTCATCCATGAAGACCATGTTTTCTTTTACTTATTATTATAGTAGCTCTTCAGTAATAATCCAATGTCTCTCTTTGATCTTTCAACTTTGAGTTCCATTTCACAAGGTGATCTGCGCCGGGCTATCACATACCTACAAGTAAGATTCGTCTTTTTGACACATTTATGGTATATATATCTCTGCTCGAGTTTGAAATGCCATTGTAGTTATGTAAATAGGTGCATATTCGCATATTCCGGCTGAATTCCTCTGTGACTCATTAATCATGTGATATTTAGTGTCTTTATACCATATTTGAAATTCAACTTCTTAGAACTTTGCACCTTTTTTATAACTATAACTACTTTGATGGATTTACTTGATAATTGCTATGAATTGATAAATGGAGATGACCACAAAAAGGAAAATATAATGTAAATTTATTTTTATTCACACCATTTATACTAAAAATAGAGAAATTTCTAGACCCTATGATGGACATGTTAGCATACAGGATGATACGCTAGTAAAGATGGACGACAATATAATAAAATCTTCATTCTTTGCAAATTACATTGTTCGTGTATTTTTGTGATCCTTATTTCATATTTGAATATAATCTCGTATTTCCTTCGACAAATTGCTATTGAATTAATCCAGTTCCAGATTTCTGCACAACAACTTCCATACATGCATTGTCTTTTTCCACTTCATCCTAGTTCGGGGAGCAAATAGTTCCTTCTAGGTTTATAAGACATGACAGATGAATTATATTTTGCATTTACTTCTGGGTTTCTGAGAATATCCACAGAGAAGCGGATAATGATATCCTTGTTGGATTCGACATCTCATGTTTCCTTCTTCTTATCTTAGAATTTCTTTTGAATCTTAGATATTCCAATGTTTGTCATTCAAGAAAAGACCTTTTCACCTGCACCACTAATATTATTGCGCGTCTTTCAGCTGCTTTCAAGTAAATTGGACCTTTTGATTTTGTTCTTCAGACGTGCATTAACTTCTTGTATTGCTTNATTGCGCGTCTTTCAGCTGCTTTCAAGTAAATTGGACCTTTTGATTTTGTTCTTCAGACGTGCATTAACTTCTTGTATTGCTTCGAAGACATGAGAAATTATCGCTGTTTTAATGGTTGCTGTCTCCAGAAGAAAATAACACAAACTTAGAGCCCAACAAAAGTTTCCCTTGAATAATTTTGTTCTCATCTTCTTACTCTTCCCTCTTCTCGAAGTATGAAAGCTTACAGAAACTTTTGTTAGGTTAGTCTTACAGTTAGTGGCTTACCAATACAATGAGTTATTTTGCTGTTTTTAGCTAGCCCTTATCACCCTTGATGGGGGGCTGGTATTTTACATCTAAAAGTTTCGTGCCTTCGCAGCATAACTTGGACTTTTTTTTTGTGGAACGACCAAAAAGTGCAACCTAACTGTTTATGGTGTTCTTGTGTAATAATTGGTAACAGTAACAAACTTAGTTGAAATAGTAATGGAAGAGTGAGAAAGATCAAAAGTTCAACAAGGTGTTCTTTTCCTGCTTTCTGCTATTTTTGCACCAAGCACAATTTTCAGCACGCCACTGATATCCTGGGCTTCAGCAATAAAAGAGTGCCAGGGCTGTGGACCATCTGCTCTTTGTGCCTGGACATGTTTCCAAGAACCATGGATATTTCTGTGAATTTTGGGATGCTATTTTGACTTTGACTGTAATTATATTAAAAAAGAAATTTTTTTGCTGCATAAAAAAAGTTGAAAAAAAATAAAAATTAGTTTATTCATGTTATTTTTTCTCTTCTGCAGATGTATCTTCGGAAAAAGAACTTTTTTTTTTCAAAAATAAATTGCAAATAATTTTATTGGATGGTCTTTCTCCTTTCAGAAATTCTTTGTATCTAATTTACTGTGCTGGCCATTCCGGCATGTTTCAGGTCATCCCTGGGGAAGTAGCCCAGGCTCTCTTCTCAGCTAGCAGAAGTGGTAGCTTTGACTTGGCAGAGAAGGAAGTCCATAGTATAATTGCTAAAGGATATCCAGTTTCTCAAATGCTTTCTCAGGTTTCATTGCATAATTTGCATTATTCATAGTTCATTTGATTGTGTTTACTGCTAAATGCTAGTCCAATGCTTCTTTCAGCTGTATGAGATGGTTGTCGAAGCGGATGATGTATCGGATGAACACAAAGCAAGAATATGCAAGAAATTTGCTGAAGACGATAAGGTCATTCTTCTTGAATAGTTGCATTTAGCATTGCTTCTTGGCCCCCAGGGCATATCTCCCAGTGGCAAAGGGGAGGGCGGATAGGGCTCAGCGCGACAGTGTGCAGAGTTCGATTCCCCGC
>NW_019245256.1:0-1511 GCF_002742605.1 Olea europaea var. sylvestris | reverse complement strand
ACCACTTCGTCGTGACGTATGAGGGATTTTGGTCATTTTTCGAAAGTGTGAACACTTGCATATTTGGAACGCTTGGATTGTCGACGTACCTGGAACTGAGCGAAACTTTTGCTCCCGGTGTCCGTTTTGGGCCCATAAGTACTTTTTGGAAATGTAGCGACCGTTTTGGATTGAACTCACAACTTCGTCGTGACGTATGAGGGATTTTGGTCAATTTTTGAAAGTGTGAGCACTTGCATATTTGGAACGCTTGGACTGTCGGCGTACCAAGAATTGAGCGAAACTTTTGCACCAGGTGTCCGTTTTGGGCCCATAAGTACTTTTTGGAAATCTAGCGACTGTTTTGGATTTAACTCACAACTTCTTCGTGACGTATGAGGGATTTTGGCCATTTTTTGAAAGAATGAGCACTTGTATATTTGGAATGCTTGGATTGTCGGCGTGCGAAGAATTGAGCGAAACCTTTGCACCCGGTGTCCGTTTTGGGCCCGTAAGTCCTGTTTGGAAATGTAAAGACCGTTTAGGATTTGACTCACAAATTCTTCGTGACGTATGAGGGATTTCGGTCATTTTTCGAAAGAATGAGCACTTGCATATTTGGAATGCTTGGATTGTCGGCGTACGAACAATTGAGCGAAACCTTTACACCCGGTGTCTGTTTTGGGCCCGTAAGTCCTTTTTGGAAATATATCGACCGTTGTGGATTTAACTCACAACTTCGTCATGACGTAAGAGGGATTTTGGCCATTTTTCGAAAGTGTGAGCACTTGCATATTTGGAACGCGCTGATTGTCGGCGTACAAAGAATTGAGCGTAACTTTTGTACCCGGTCTCCGTTTTGGGCCGTAAGTCCTTTTTGGAAATGTAGCGACCGTTTAGGATTTGACTCACAACTTCTTCGTGACGTATGAGGGAATTCGGCCATTTTTTGAATGAATGAGCACTTGCATATTTGGAACACTTGGATTGTCGGCCTACGAAGAATTGAGCGAAACCATTGCACCCGGTGTCCGTTTTAGGCCCGTAAGTCCTTTTTGGAAATGTAGCGACCGTTTTGGATTGAACTAACCACTTCATCGTGACGTATGAGGGATTTCGGTCATTTTTCGAAAGTGTGAGCACTTGCATATTTGGAACGCTTGGATTGTCGACGTACCAAGAATTGAGCAAAACTTTTGCTCCCGGTGTCCGTTTTGGGCCCATATGTACTTTTTGGAAATGTAGCGACCGTTTTGGATTGAACTCACCACTTCGTCGTGACGTATGGGGGATTTTGGTCATTTTTCGAAAGTGTGAACACTTGCAAATTTGGAACGCTTGGATTGTCGGCGTACCAGGAACTGAGCGAAACTTTTGCTCCCGGTGTCCGTTTTGGGCCCATAAGTACTTTTTGAAAATGTAGCGACGGTTTTGGATTGAACTCACCAGTTCGTCGTGACGTATGAGGGATTTCGGTCATTTTTTGAAAGTGTGAGCACTTGCATATTTGGAACGCTTGGATTGTCGGCGTA
>NW_019245255.1:0-1511 GCF_002742605.1 Olea europaea var. sylvestris | reverse complement strand
GCTCAATTAGATATTGTAAAAATGAAGATAAATAATTTTTGGAAAGTTTGTATTTAGGGTAGCTCTGCTGTCGATGATCTTAACGATTACACTTGAATCTAACTCCAGATATGTTAACTAGGTTGATTCAGATACGTTGAGTGACATTTTTCCACAACTCTGTGACTAATTAATTTCTTGGGTAATCACTTTCTTCTTGCAATAGATGCCCACATCACCTAATCTCCTTGAATATGACTTTTGCTAGGATCTGCTGGATTATTGAACTAAAGTGTTGAAACCAAATTTTTTATGACATTCAAAAATCAGTTTCATTGTGGAAAGTCATTTGGTAGCAAGGATTAAATTTTATTGAAAATACACTTTAATTACCAGCACTCTATTTCTCCTGAGATTAGGATCCATGGCATACCTGTGGACAGCTTCTCTCGTTCAGGAAGTGGAGATGTTGTTGGGTTTTTGATACCCAATAAATCCCGGGCTATGATGTTAACGTGGGTTAATATTATTTTATAGGCATAGGCCGATGAATGAAATAAGTCCAACAACCAAGTCCATGAGCTACACCCGGCCCAATTGTATTCCTTATGGATGGCTTGAATCTTGGCCCGTTTACCCCTTTAATGGCCCAACTTAAAGCCTAACCCTAGAGTATATATTTGGTTATAACCCTAGCCACTTTGATATGATGATTGTGTGATTTTGAGAGAAGAAACAAGAGAATCCCGGCTGTCCCCCTTTTGTGTGAGAAAAAGGTGTCCAGAAGTGTCCAGAACGCTGGTATAATGTGTGCAATTGGTGGTTCTTTCATAGTATACTTTTGTGGTGTCTTCTCCTAGCCTTTGTGGCCATAAATCATCATCCCTTCTTGTCCTACGTGGATAAGATTGTATAGCAACTAAGGTGAATCAATTGGTTGTGGTTTGGAGCCGATTGGACTGGTTGTTGGTTGAGAAAGGTATGTTGGACTGAGCCTGGAAAATCACCGTTTGAAGATCCTTTTGAGAGAGCTTCCGCAACAGATGCGAATTTGTGTTTCTTTTCTGCTGGACTACATCGAGCGAGCCTGCAAGTACCAACTGGAGTAGCAAAACCAGTATAAAGTTTGAGGTATGTGTTGAACACAATCATAATAGATGCACAGTTCTAATTGTAGTGCTAGTTAATTGCCAGTTACTTTCATCACATTGATTGTGAACAAATCAATACAGCACGTTCGTCCAATTAATTATGATGGGCGTTCTACAAGCAGAGACCTTCATGGATTTCCTGTGACTTGTGTTAAAGGGATATAATCCCACATCGAATAAGGATGAAAATATAAACCAATTTATAAAGGTTTGGACTTTTCCTCTTAATAAGGTTGACCTTTTGAGATGGAACCCCAAATCTTAACATGGTATCAGAGTCCATTAAGCTCCAACGAGTGATTTGATCCAATTAAGACTAAAAAAAAATGAAGAAACGAAGTTCAAGATTGGTCTGCTCAAAAGAGTCACCATCTTGTGGGG
>NW_019245254.1:0-1511 GCF_002742605.1 Olea europaea var. sylvestris | reverse complement strand
AAAAAAGAAAACATGATGAATATAATCAAAGAATGATAGCAATGGAAAATCTAAAAATATGTGATATGTGTGAATTAGAAAGATGTACTTGTAAATTTGAAGAATTATACTATATACTTAATCAAGGAGATTATCAAGAGAATAAACCTATATTAAGATCTTATTTTATAAAGTTACCATTCCCATGGGGAAGTAAGCTATTAAAAGAATATGAGAAATTACTACCTCTTAGAGAAGAGGAAGGTGTTAAAATAGATAGTCTTGGAAGTAGAATTGAATTTACAAGAAGAATGATAGGTATGTGGTGTAGAGAAGCACTAGAAAATAAGAAGGTTTACAAAATAAGAAAGAATTCATTATATTGTTATAATGATAATGGCCAAATTGAACAATTCGGATGCCATAAGAAGAAATACAAACCATATAAGAAATACAAAAAAAAATTCAAAAATTGTAAAAAATTCAATAAAAGGAATTTTAAACTACATAAAAAATATTTCAGGAAAAGAAATTGGAATAAAAAATCTAAACCAAGAAACATTAAGAAATGTAGATGTTTTATTTGCAATGAAGAAGGACACATTGCCCCTCAATGTCCTAAAAAGAAAGATAGACAAAATATAAAAACTCTTAGGATTTATGAAAAATTTCAAGAAGATAGTGACATAGAACCAATTGAATATTTTGAAAATTTAAGTAGTGAATGCAGTAGTATTTATGAATTAGATACATCCTCATCAGAAGAAGATTATGATGAGATAGTATATATGAATCAGGAGATACAACAATCAGAAACAGAAATTGAAACAACTGAAGAAGTTGAAGATTCTATAGAAGGAATTAATCAGGAAATTACCTTTGATATTAAAAAATATGCAGGAATCACTAAAAAGATATTAGATCTACAAGAAAAAGATGTATTCCATCAAGGATTCTTAGGAATTTTACCAAGAGTAAATAAAACAATTGTAAGTATGAATTATAAAGAAATGTCTATCAATATAGAAGACACTATAGGAAAAGCAAGAATTCCTATAATTACAAAAGAATGGGTAAAACAAAAATTATCCAAAATCCCAGAAAACGTAAGAAATAAATTGAAATGTATTGAATTAGGAGGAGTCCAGATAATGGTAAAAGGATTCTTTAGAGAAGGTATGAATATACCAATAGAAATCTATTGTATGGACAATAGAATCTTACAAGATCCTATAGATGCTCTATTAGGAACAGTTGTAGGAAACTTAGTTTATCAAAAGATAATATTTACAGTAAAACCAAATTATGCAATATCTTTAAATGATGAAAATATTGACCAAAGTTTCAATCTATACTATAGAATTGGAAACTTAAAAATGTTACGAAAAAGTAAGGCTATTAGTATAAGAATAAAATCTATCTTTGCTTTTAGTACTAGCCATCATAATGATCTAAGGAAGATAACTGATAATATTATCATACATAAAGATTTTGAGGAATTAGCACAATATATACCTCCTAGAAAATACCAA
>NW_019245253.1:0-1511 GCF_002742605.1 Olea europaea var. sylvestris | reverse complement strand
CGATGTTATCATGAAATCGAAAGCCACTTTTCATTGGCTCAATTCTAATCGAATTAGACTAGCAATTCGCCAAAAATAAACAAACCGGAAGTTATCATGAAATCAAAACCATTTTCATTGGCTCGATTCCAATCGAATTAGACTAGCAATTCCTCGAAAATGATCAAACCCGAAGTTTTCATGATATCAAAAACCACTTTTCATTGGCTCGATTCCAATCGAATTAGACTAGCAATTCGGAAAAAAGAACAAACCCGAAGTTATCACGAAATTAAAAACCACTTTTCATCGGCTCGATTCCAATCGAATTAGACTAGCATTTCTCCGAAGACAAACAAACACGAAGTTATCATGAAATCAAAAGCAACTTTTCATTGGCTCGATTCCAATCAAAGTGGACTAGCAATTCGCTGAAAATGATCCAACCCAAAGTTATCATGAAATCAAAAACCACTTTTCATTGGCTCGATTCCAATCGAATTAGACTAGAAATTGGCCGAAAAGAACAAACCCGAAGTTATCACGAAATTAAAAACCACTTTTCATTGGCTCGATTCCAATCGAATTGGACTAGCAATTTCCCATAGATGAATAAACCCAATGTTATCATGAAATCGAAAGCCACTTTTCATTGGCTCAATTCTAATCGAATTAGACTCGCAATTCGCCAAAAACAAACAAACCCGAAGTCATCATGAAATCAAAACCACTTTTCACTGACTCGATGCCAATCAAATTAGACTAGCGATTAGTTGAAAATGATCAAAATCAAAGTTATCATGAAATCAAAAACCACTTTTCATTGGCTCGATTCCAATCGAATTAGACTAGCAATTCACACAAAATGAACAAACCCGATGTTATCATTATAATTTTAGCTTAAAAGTGAAAATTTTACTTATAATTAAATTTTTAAAATTTTAATAGAAGTTATAAATTATAAGTAAATTTTTTACTTGTAACTAGTTAAATTTTATAGTTATAGTGAATTTTGTCTTATAATGAATTTTTACTTATAAGTATTTTTATAATTTTTTAACATATGTGCTATTTTTTCGACTTATATTAGTATTTTATAACTTAAAAGTTAATTTTTACTCATAAGTTAAAAAAATTTAACTCATACACAAATTTTGTACTTGTAGATGATTTTTTTGGCCCTGTAAGTGATTTTATAGTTATAAGCTGTTTTCTTACTTATAAATGAATTTCATAACTCTTGTTTACTTATAAGTGAATATATGTAATTCTATTTATCTTTTCTTAATTCATAAATTAGTGAATAAATAATACAACTTAAACCCATCCGTGTAGTGTAATAGTTTTACTTTTATATGAATGAATAAAGGAGGATAAACACCAGAACATAACTTAATCTGAATACTAACCATTATTCAACCATTATATTAATCGAATTTGGCTAGCAATTTGCCAAAGACGAACAAACCCGATGTTATCATGAAATCGAAAACCACTTTTCGTTGGCTTGATTCCAATCGAATAAGACTAGC
>NW_019245252.1:0-1511 GCF_002742605.1 Olea europaea var. sylvestris | reverse complement strand
GAACAAACCTGAAGTTATCATGAAATCAAAAACCACTTTACATTGGTTCGATTCCAATTGAACTAGACTAGCATTTCTCCAGAAATGAACAAACACGAAGTTATCATGAAATCGAAAGCCACTTTTCATTGGCTTGATTCCAATTCAATTAGACTAGCAATTCGCAAAAAATGAAAAAACCCGAACTTATAATGAAAGCAAAAACCACTTTTTAATGGCTCGATTCCAATCGAATTAGACTAGCAATTTGTCGAAAATGATCAAACCCGAAGTTCTCATGAAATCAAAAACCACTTCCAATTGGCTCGATTCCAATAGAATTAGACTTGCAATTTACCAAAGACGAACAAACCCGATGTTATCATGAAATTGAAAGCCACTTTTCGTTAGCTCGATTCTAATCGAATAAGACTAGCAATTCGCCAAAAATGAACAAAGCCGAAGTTGTCATGAAATCATAACCACTTTTCATTGGCTCGATTCCAATCGAATTAGACTAGTAATTCACCGAAAATGAACAAACCGGAAGTTATCATGAAATCAAAAATCACTTTTCATTCGCTCGATTCCAATCGAATTAGACTAGCATTTCTACGAAAACGAACAAACCCGAAGTTATCATGTAATCAAAAACCATTTGTCGTTGGCTCGATTCCAATCGAATTGGACTAGCAATTTGCCAAAAAGAACAAACCCAAAGTTTTCATGAAATCGAAAACCACTTTTCATTCTCTCGATTCTAACTGAATTAGACTAGCAGTTCTCCAAAAACAAACAAACCAGAAGTTATCATGAAATCAAAAACCACTTTTCATTGCCTCGATTCCAATCGAATTGGACTAGCAATTTGCCGAAAATCATCAAACCCAAAGTTATCAAGAAATCGAAAACCACTTTTCATTGGCTCTATTCCAACCCAGTTAGACTAGCAATTTTTCAAAAACGATCAAACCCGAAGTTATCATGAAATCGAAAGCCAGTTTTTATTGGCTCGATTCCAAACGAATTACACTAGCAATATGCCAAAGACGAACAAACCCGAAGTTATCATGAAATCAAAAACAACTTTTCATTGGCTCGATTCCAATTGAATTGGACTAGCAATTTGCCGAAAATGATCAAACCCAAAGTTATCATGAAATCAAAAACCACTTTTCATTGGCTCTATTCCAACCGAGTTAGACTAGTAATTTTTCAAAAACGATCAAACCCGAAGTTATCATGAAATCGAAAACCAGTTTTTATTGGCTCGATTCCAATCGAATTACGCTAGTAATATGCCAAAGACGAACCAACCCGAAGTTATCGTGAAATCAAAAACTACTTTTCATTGGCTCGATTCCAATTGAATTGGATTAGCAATTTGCCGAAAATGATCAAACCCAAAGTTATCATGAAACCAAAACAACTCTTCACTGGCTCGATTCAAATCGAATTAGACTAGCAATTCACCGAAAATGATCAAACCCGAAGTTTTCATGAAATCAAAAACCACTTTTCATTGGCTCGAT
>NW_019245251.1:0-1511 GCF_002742605.1 Olea europaea var. sylvestris | reverse complement strand
ATTTCGTCATTTTTCGCATCTGTGTAGGAATGGGCTAAAATTTGAAAGGTTGATCGGAAACAAAAATCGCGCCGGGGGCAATTACGTCATTTTTGCAACTGTTTCGAAATTGGCTAAAATTTAACAGGTTGATCGGAAACAGAAATCGCGTCGGGGGCAATTTCGTCATTTTCCGTGACTGTGTCGGAGTGGGCTAAAATTTGACAGGTTGATCGGAAACAAAAAACCGCGTCGGGGGCAATTTCGTCATTTTTCGCGACTATGTCGGAATGGTCAAAAAATTGACAGGTTGGTCGGGAACAAGAACCGCGCCGGGGGTAATTTCGTCATTTTTCAAAACTGTGTCGGAATTGGCTAAAATTTGATAGGTTGATAGGAAACAAAAACCGCGCCGGGGTTAATTTCGTCATTTTTCGCGACTGTTTAGGAATGGGCTAAAATTTGACAGGTTGATCAAAAACAAAAATCTCGCCTGGGGCAATTTCGTCATTTTTCGCAAATGTTTCGAAATTGGCTAAAATTTGACAGGTTGATCGGAAACAGAAATCGCGCCGGGGGCTATTTCGTCATTTTTCGCGACTGTGTCTGAATGGGCTAAAATTTGACAGGTTGATCGGAAACAAAAAACCTTGCCTGGGGCAATTTCGTCATTTTTCGCGACTGTGTCGGAATGGGCTAAAAATTGACAGGTTGATCGGAAACAAAAACCGCGCCGGGGGTAATTTCGTCATTTTTCAAAACTGTGTCGAAATTCGCTAAAATTTAATTGGTTGATCGGAAAGAAGAATCGCGCCGGAGTCAATTTCGTATTTTTCGCGACGATGTCGGAATGGACTAAAATTTGACTGGTTGATCGGAAACAAAAACCGCGCCGGGGGCAATTTCGTCATTTTTCGCGACTGTGTTGGAATGGGCTAAAAATTGACAGGTTGATCGGGAACAAAAACTGCGCCGGGGGTAATTTCGTCATTTTTCAAAACTGTGTCGGAATTGACTAAAATTTGATTGGTTGATCGGAAACAAAAACCGCGCCGGGGGCAATTTCGTCATTTTTCGCGACTGTGTAGGAATGGGCTAAAATTTGACAGGTTGATCAGAAACAAAAATCTCGCCGGGGGCAATTTCGTCATTTTTCATAAATGTTTCGAAATTGGGTAAAATTTGACAGGTTGATCGGAAACAGAAATCGAGCCGGGGGCTAATTCGTCATTTTTCGTGACTGTGTCGGAATGGGCTAAAATTTGAAAGGTTGATCGGAAACAAAAATCGCGCCGGGGGCAATTTCGTCATTTTTCGCGACTGTCTCGGAATGGGCTAAAAATTGACAGGTTCATCGGGAACAAAAATCGCGCCGGGGGCAATTTCGATTTTTCGCAACTGTTTCGGAAATTGCAAAAATTTGACAGGTCGATCGGAAACAGAAATCGCGCCGAGGCTATTTCGTCATTTTTCGCGACTATGTTGGAATGGGCTAAAATTTTAAAGGTTGATAGGAAACAACAAACCGCGTC
>NW_019245250.1:0-1511 GCF_002742605.1 Olea europaea var. sylvestris | reverse complement strand
TAAAAATGGTGAAGGAGAGAATCACAAAACCCTTCTCTCTGATTATGCTCGCTTAGGACTGGAGGATCTGAAGAAGGATTTAGACAGCCAAATTTTGGCTCTCGATTCATTAAATCCCACAAACATAGAGCTTGATACACCTCCAGAGTTCGGTTGAGCCAACTTGTAAGATCTGCCGTCTTTGCAACATTCTTTTGATTGGATTTAAATAAAAATATTATTGGCTATAAGTTTGTTTTAAAATAGATAAAATTTTGGGACATTTGGCCTAACTAAACAATGTATTTGATGAAATGGCCTTTGACCAATAATAAAAACAAATAAAAAATGTAAAATATTTTAGCTGGCTAAATGACAAAATTATCCTTTAGTTGTTAACTTAATATCTTCCAACTTTTCTCATTTCATCTCATCATTTTTTCTTCAAATTCACTTTAAAATCATAATTTCTTTTTTTGCTTTTGAAAATAACATATTCTTTAGATGTTCATCTTCTTTAATTTTAAGTTCTTAAAATTACATTCACCTATTTTCTTCTCTTCAATCATATTTGACCAAGAGTTTGGTTAGCATACATTTATATTGAAAGAAAGAAGAAGATGCTCTTTAAAATCACATCTATGTTGTATTTTTATTACTAAATATAGTATTAAATAATATTTAGTTGGTATTGTTTGCGTATTTAGTGTGTTTTTGTGTTATTTACAAGTATTGAATGAAATAACACTTCAATTGCTATCTAAAATATAGAACATCACTCCAGCCATTATCTGTACAATAAAACGATACTACAGTCATTATCTGCTGTGGTTTGATTTTTTCAACGAAATGACTCTAATAATGGATTCACGAACGTATATAACAAAAAAAGATTGACTAACCACAAAGAACGATTGAAACGACATAATTTTTATATTATTGAGATGGTGAAAATACAAGTCATCACACTTATATGTGTCGATTAAGGTAGTAAACATATATATCAATTTTTGTACGTGTCATGTATATATTACAATATAAATAAGTTCCAGTTATTATTTTTCAGGGAAAGAATGGATCGTGACTACTTATATTTATACGCGTAACAGCACAAGTTTCGTTTTCATGTCCAGTAACGACACTTGTGTCGTTCTGAAATTTTCACCTATATCCGATTTTTTCAACAAAACAACATTTAATAATGGATTCCCTAACATATATAATATAAAAATTTGAAAATGTAATAAATAGCGTAAATGAGTTCCACTATTAGTTCTCCAGACATAGTTAAGACGTAGCTGCTTTTACTCGTGTTAACGCGTATAGCCTTTGTTTGAGCTTTATTTTTTTTATCAAAATGTATTCTTGAACAGTTATTTGATCACATTTTAACCACGCGTTCAATAAAATAATATTACACACAAACTCAAAACTTTTTCTCATTTTTTAACCACACATCCTCAATTATAACACTATTACAAAATTTATTTGTTGAAAAAAATGAGGCTGAAACAACCTCATAATGACACAAG
>NW_019245249.1:0-1511 GCF_002742605.1 Olea europaea var. sylvestris | reverse complement strand
GATGACACAATACTGTTATACAATTGTAAAAATAATTTGCAATTGTTTTCTTATATCATGGAAATATTTCTAGATATTGTTTCGAAAACTTTTTAAAAAACTAAAATTCATACACTAATAAAAATACGATAAATACAAAATTCGTACAACGCACGTAACAGTCACTGTGATGAGAGATTTTTTTTTTAACTTCGCATTGTACGGAGAGTTGGGAGTTTGCCAACTCTCCGCACTATGCGAATGTTTTTTTTTTTACTCCGCACTGTATGAAGAATTCACACAAAATGCCATCTCTCTACACTGTGCGGAGAGTTTTTCCGCACTGTGTGGAGATATTTTTTACTTCACACTGTATGAAGAGTTTGCCAACTCTCCGCACATGGTTTGCCATCTCTCCGCACTATGCGGAGAGTTTTTTCTTCCTTTTTTACTTCGCACATGGTTTGTCATCTCTCTGCACTATACAGAATTTATTTTTTTTTAAAGCTCATGTGCGAAGGATCTTTTTTTTTTTTTGTTTTTTTTGTTTTTTTGCTCATGGCAGTTTATATTTACTAAAATTATTTATTTTTTTTAATGCTAGTAGCATGATGTGTGAAAGAACATTTGTTTGACATAAGCAAAATGGAAAATAAAAAATGACATCATGCATAGTAAAATTGAATTCATTTACTATTGTATGAATAGTAGATCTTCCTTCCCTTTTTATTAGAAGTTAGATATATGAAATTTTGAAGTACTTCTTATAGAATGTTCCAATAAAATTATTCATACACCAAATAATAATCAATTCTCATTTTTATTGTGGCATGAATGCCTAGCTCAATAAAATAAGTGAGAATGTCTCGACCTTGCCTACTACTACATTGAGCTCCTATAGATGGCATGTTATAAGTTATAAGGGTTTGAGGTCTTGCATACTCAAATATATGCATCCTTCAAGAGATTATTGTTCATTTTGTTAATACGCGAATCTTTAATTTTAAATTAAATGTCACTTAATCCATTATTAGTGAAACATAGCAAAAAACAACTTGCGGGAGAAAACTATGTTGACTGAAAAAGGAATCTTAGAGTGTGTTTGAGCCACATTATTATGAAATAATGTATTTTGAAATAGTGGATTGATAGAGAATATGTGGTTAAAAAATGAGGAAAATTTTTGAATTTATGTGTAATATTATTTTATTGAAAATGTATGATTGAAATGATGTCAAATTATTGTTTAAAAATGTGTTTTTGGAAAGAATGCTGCTCAAGCATAGCCTTAACATTATTCTTGCTGTTGAAAAACACAAATTTGTGTAGATTGAATATTGTCTAAAACCATTAAAGATGACTCTACGATATCTTAAAAGATTGCATATGAAAAGTAGTGGCATTCTGATGAAATAGCATGTTGTTACATTTCGACGTTCATATCAAATATATTGCAATAGAAATATCAAAATATGGAAACTGCTTTTGACATAATGGAAAATTTTCAAAAGATGTTTGGACATCAAAGTCGA
>NW_019245248.1:0-1511 GCF_002742605.1 Olea europaea var. sylvestris | reverse complement strand
AATTAAACTTCGTACATTATTGATAACGAGATGTATGTCGTTATGGTTTGTAGAAAACGATATGTAAGTCGTTCTGGAAGGAAAAAATGAAATATGTGTTTCATAGTAGAACAACAAATAGAATACCCAAACATGTGTTTACCAGCATATTCACTTAAAAAATAAGAGCTAATGAGAAAATGAGAAAGCAACCCATATAATAGCTATAATTTGATGATAAAAAAAAAAAGTCATTACTAACAAATGAATACCATAAACACGAATCACAACATGTGATTCAGAAAAATTAAAAAAGAAAATAGCCAAAATATTATCTTCTCTTCTTCTTCAAATATCCATCAAGAATACTATAAGCTTTGATTACTTACTTCAACAATGTGAGTATTTAAGTGAATGATAATATTATATTTTGGGGTTTCATGTAGAAGAAGATGATGATAAAAAAGAAGAAGAATAACAGAAAATGGCCGATCAAACTGTGGAAGAAAGGAAGCCAAAATTGAATTAGGGCTAAATGGAAATTAAAAGGGGAATTGGGGCATTATGTCTTTTACATACAATGATATTTTAGTAATTTAAAAAATGTATTTTCCTTTTCTTTGTATCCTAAGGCTATCTAAATAAAAATGATAATTCATAATATTTTTGAATTAAACTTTTGTTTGACTGGGCCTCTTAAATGAATCCCCCAATGTCGTTGCTCCAATGATCCGTCGTAGCTGCATGTGGAGTGAGTGGCACTGCACAACGAATGCTCACACCAAAAAAAATTGGGGAAAATTTGGTCAAGATTTGATCATGATTGTGGCCGCTCACATCAAAAAATTTAGGAAAAATCCGGTCAAGATCTGATCACTACGGTATCGAAAATTTTAGGTTGAGGTTTTGTTGATTGTGGTGGTGGTTGTAGTGTTAGTGGTGTTTGCGGTGCTTTGAGGCGGTGGTGATGTTGGTGGTGCTAGTTTTTTTTTTGGGTAGAGGCAAAGGAAATGGTTGATTTAAGGTGGTTGTGTTGGTGAATGTTGAAATAGGCAATGGTGGTGGTGTTGGCAATGCGACGACGTCGAGTTTGGGAATTTTTTTGGTGGTGGTATAGTGGTGTGGCGGTGGCAGCAATGACGTTGAGTTTGGGGATTTTTTGTGGGGGTGCAGTGCTGTGAGGAATGGTGTGCAGTGGAAACTTGGTTGACAAATGAAGCCGGGTTGTGTATGCTGCAATTGGAGATGAAAAGTCAATGATGAATTAACGTGAGCCGACGAAAGGACTGTTGGGTGATCGAGTTGGAGGTGACGGTCGATGATGTAGAGGTGGCAGTGGAATTTGGAGGTGACGATTTAGGATACAAGTATTGGCAGTCGGCGTGTGAGATGCATATTGGATAAGGGCTTGGATTTTGTGGCTAGGTTGGTGCATTTTTCATAGACAAGATTTATGGTCTTGTAGTTGGGCTTGACTGGGTGATGGTGGTGGTTCTGGCGGCGACGATGGTGGTGGTGGTAGTAAAGTAGTG
>NW_019245247.1:0-1511 GCF_002742605.1 Olea europaea var. sylvestris | reverse complement strand
GAAATTAATTATTCGGAGGACTAAATGAAGGAGTTTGGCTAAAATCCCGTGATCCCGAGTTTGTGCCCCGACTCCAATTTCTGGGGCCGTTTCCAATCAACCTGCCAATTTTCGAGCCATTCCGACACTGTTTTGACAAATGACAAAATTGCCCCAGGTACGATTTCGCGTTGTTAATTTTCTGTCCAACACATCTTCAGCCTGACATAATTAATACGAAAATTAATTATTCGAAGGCCTAAATGAAGAAATTTGGCTAAAATCCCTTTATCCCGGGTCTGTGCCCCGAGTTCATTTTCTCGGACCGTTTCCAATCAACCGGCCAAATTTCGGCCCATTCCAACACCGTCACGACAAATTACGAAATTGCCCCTGGTGCGGTTTATCTTTATCAATTTTCTATCCAACACTTCAACCTGTCATAATTAATACGGAAATAAAATATTCGGAGGCCCAAAACAAAGGAATTTGGCTGGAATCCCATGATCCCGGGTCTTTGCCCCGACTACAATTTCTGGGGCCATTTTCAATCAACCTACTAAATTTCGGCCAATTCTGACACCGTCGCGACAAATGACAAATTTGCCCCTGGTGCGGTTTCGCGTTGTTAATTTTCTATCCAACACATCTTGAACCAGACAAAATTAATACGAAAATTAATTATTTGGAGGCCTAAACGAAGGAATGTGTCAAAAATCACGTGATCCCGGGTCTGTGCCCCGAGTCCAATTTCTCGGGCCGTTTCCAATCGACTTGCCAAATTTCGGCCCATTCCGACACCGTTGTGACAAATGACGAAATTGCCCCTAGTGCGGTTTTCCTTTTTTAATTTTCTGTCCAACACTTCTTCAACCTCACATAATTAACATGGAAATTAATTATTCGGAGGCTTAAACGAAGGAATTTGGCTAAAATCCCAAGATCCCGAGTCTGTGTCCCGACTCCAATTTCTGGGGCCGTTTCCAATCAACCTGCCGAATTTCAGTCCAATCCGGCACCGTCGCGACAATTAACGAAATTGCCCATAGTATGGTTTTTCTTTGTTAATTTTCTGTCCAATACTTCTTCAACCTGACATAATTAATACGAAAATTAATTATTCGGAGGCCAAAATGTAGGAATTTGGCTAAAATCCCATGACCCGGGTCGGTGCCCCGACTCCAATTTCTTTGGCCGTTTCCAATCAACATGCCAAATTTCGGCCAATTTCAACACCGTCATGACAAATAACAAAATTGTCCCTGGTGCAGTTTCGCGTTTTTAATTTTCTGTCCAACACATCTTCAACCTGACGTAATTATAATTAATACAAAAATTAATTATTCGGAGGCCTAAACGAAGGAATTTGTCAAAAATCACGTGATCCAGGGTCTGTACCTCGAGTCCAATTTCTCGAGCCGTTTCCAATCAACCTGCCAAATTTTGGCCCATTCCGATATCGTCGCGACAAATGACAAAATTGCCCCTGGTGCGATTTTTGTTTGTTAATTTTCTGTCCAATACTTCATCAA
>NW_019245246.1:0-80789 GCF_002742605.1 Olea europaea var. sylvestris | reverse complement strand
ATCTGCCATTTAATTGCATTAATTATATATAAAAGTATTTATGTCCAAAATTGATTGGACCTAGGGCATAATACTTACAGTAACATGGTTGAAAATCCTGCATGCAAAATATTATTTCAAAGTGAGTTTCATTATAAATGTTTTATTGGCCACTCCTAGGGCACCGAGGCATGTGAGGCATGCTTATGTGATATGTTTGGCATTACGGGTGTCTTCCTGGGTGATTTCAAAAGGTAGATAGGGGATGGGCCTTTGGTGATTACGGGAGGGTGGACCACTCGACTGTGCCCTTGTGATATTATGATTATTGGCGCTGCCGTGTGGGAGACTTCTTGGGTGATCATAGGGGTAGTCAGGGGATGGGCCTCTAGTGGTCACGAAAGGATGGTCCACTTGTCGGTGTCGATTTCATACTGGCCATTTGATTATTGATATTGATATTATGCAGAGCTCTATCCGGTGCATAGTAGGTGGGTCAAGGGCCCAATGAAATGAAAGATTTCAAGTGAAATGATTTCTAGTCGACTTTGACGAATATTGAAATATGATACTTTTTATCGAGATAATTAAAGTAAATGGCATGGTGTCATATGTCGTTATTACTCATGTTCAGGACATGCATGATTTTGCTTACTAAGCATTGGCTTATGTAGTTCTTGCATTGTAGGTGAACATGGAACTACATAGAGAGCATGGCTAGCTGTGGAGCTCCTACAGGATTTCAGAGTTCGATGTACATGGATGACGACCTGTAGGGTTATTTTGTAGGCTGCCATCTGTAGGGTTATATTTTGGAATCCTATATAGTGTACTTTTGAAATGGTCTGTAGACATGTTTATAAGCTCTGAATATATATGTTGGATTATGGCGATATGATTTTGGGTTTCGATATATTATATGATCGCGTCACAGGTGATTAGAAGTTAACAAACTTGAAAAAAAAATATATATATATATATATATATATATATATATGTAAAATTATATGTCTAGGTTGTGTATAGATATCAATATTAATTTGGGGGTGTGACAAATTTCAAACAGTTTTCCAATCCAATTGGTACTTGACAACAATACAAGTGTCAAAAATCAGTGTACGAATAGCAAAGTTCAATCGGTAAGAACCTTGCTAGATAAACAATATGGTGTACACTTTAGATTAAACTTTGTCACGTGACATTACCCTATTGAACAGTTTAAATTTCAAACAATTTTCCCATCCAATTGGCACTTGACATAAATCCAAGTGTCAAACAACGTGCCGAAAATTAGCGTACAAATAGCAAAGTTCAATCGGTAAGGTCCTTGCTACATGTACACTATGGTGTACACTTTAGTTTACACTCTTCCATGTGACGTTACCCTATTGGACAGTTTAAATTTCAAAGAGTTTCCCATCCAATTGACACTTGACAACTATGTAAGTGTCAAACAACATGACAAAAATCAGTGTACAAATAACAAAGTTCAATTGGTAAGAACCTTGCTACAAGTACTCTATGGTGTACACTTTAGTTTACATTTTGCCACGTGACATTACCCTGTTTGATAGTTTAAATTTCAAAGAGTTTCCCATCCAATTGACACTTGAGAACAATGCAAGTGTCAAACAATATGTCAAAAATCAGTGTAAAAATTGTATAGTTCAATTCGTAAGAACCATGCTACATGTACACTATGGTGTACACTTTAGTTTACACTTTGCCACGTGACGTTACCCTGTTTGACAGTTTAAATTTAAAATAGTTTTCCCATCCAATTGACACCTGGCAACAGTGTAAGTATCAAACAACGTATCATATATCAGTGTACAAATAGCAAAGTTCAATTGGTATGAACATTGCTACATGTACACTATGTTGTAACCACTTTCGTTTACACTTTGCCACGTGACGTTACCTTATTGAAGAGTTCAAATTTCAAACAATTTTTCCATCCAATTGACAATTGAAAACAATGCAAGTGTCAAACAACCTGTCAAAAATCAGTGTACAAATAGTAAAGTTCAATCGGTAAGCACCTTACTACATGTACACTATGGTGTACACTATAGTTTACACTTTTCCAAATGACATTACCCTCTTAGACAGTTTAAATTTCAATCAATTTTCCCATCCAGTTGACACTTGGCAACATTGTACGTGTCAAACAACGTTTCAAAAATTAGTGTACAAATAGCAAAGTTCAATCGGTAAGAACCTTGCAACATGTACACTATGGTGTACACTTTGGTTTTCACTTTGCCATGTGAAATTACCTTGTTTGAATGTTTAAATTTGAAACAATTTTCCCGTCCAATTGACGCTAGACAGTAATGCAAGTGTCAAACATCGGGTCAAAAATTAATGCACAAATAACAAAGTTCAATTGTTAAGAACCTTGCTACATGTACTCTATGGTCTACACTTTAGTTTACACTTTGCCATCTGACATTATCCATTTTGACAGTTTAAATTTTAAACAGTTTTCCCATCCAATTGACACTTAACAACAATGCAAGTGTCAAACAACAAGTCAAAAATCAGTGTACAAAATGCAAAGTTCAAGTTGTAAGAGCTATGCTACATGTACACTATGGTGCACACTTTAGTTTACACTTTGCCATGTGACGTTACCCTGTTTGACAGTTTAAATTTAAAATAGTTTTCCCATCCAATTGACACTTGACAATAGTGTAAGTATCTAACAATGTATCAAAAATTAGTCTACAAATAGCAAAGTTCAATCGGTATGAACCTTGCTACATGTACACTATGTTGTAACCACTTTCGTTTACACTTTGCCACGTGACGTTACCCTATTGAAGAGTTCAAATTTCAAACAATTTTTCCATCCAATTGACAATTGAAAACAATGCAAGTGTCAAACAACCTGTCAAAAATCAGTGTACAAATAGCAAAGTTTAATCGGTAAGCACCTTACTACATGTACACTATGGTGTATACTATAGTTTACACTTTGCCAAATGACATTACCCTCTTGAGGAGTTTAAATTTCAATCAGTTTTCCCATCCAATTGACACTTGGAAACAATGCACGTGTCAAACAACGTTTCAAAAATCAGTGTACAAATAGCAAAGTTCAATCGGTAAGAACCTTGCAACATGTACACTACGGTGTACACTTTGGTTTTCACTTTGCCATGTGAAATTACCTTGTTTGACTGTTTAAATTTGAAACTATTTTCCCGTCCAATTGACGCTAGACAGTAATGCAAGTGTCGAACATCGTGTCAAAAATCAATGCACAAATAGCAAAGTTCAATTGTTAAGAACCTTGCCACATGTACTGTATGGTCTACACTTTAGTTTACACTTTGCCACGTGACATTACCCTGTTTGACAGTTTAAATTTCAAATAATTTTCCCATCCAATTGACACTTAACAACAATGTAAGGGTCAAACAACATGTCGAAAATCAGTGTACAAACTGCAAAGTTCAATTCGTAAAAACCATGCTACATGTACACTATGGTGTACACTTTAGTTTATACTTTGCCACGTGAAGTTACCCTGTTTGACAATTTAAATTTCAAATATTTTTCCCATCAAATTGACACTTGACAACAATGTAAGTGTCAAACAACATGTCAGAAATCAGTGTACAAATAGCAAAGTTCAATCTGTAAGAACCTTGCTACATGTACACTATGCTGTAACCACTTTAGTTTACACTTTGCCACGTGACGTCAACCTATTGGACAGTTCAAATTTCAAACAATTTTTCCATCCAATTAACAATTGAAAACAATGCAAGTGTCTTGTCAAAAATCAGTTCACAAATAGCAAAGTTCAATTGGTAAGCACCTTACTACATGTACACTATGGTGTATACTTTAGTTTACTTTTTGCCAATTGACATTACCCTATTGGACAGTTCAAATTTCAAACAGTTTTCCCATCCAATTGACACTTGACGACAATGCAAGTGTCAAACAACGTGTCAAAATCAGTGTACAAATAACAATGTTCAATTGATAAGGACCTTGCGATATTACACTATGGCGTACACTGTTGTTTACACTTTTCCACGAGACGTTACTCTATTGGACAGTTTAAATTTCAAATAGTTTTCCCCTCCAATTGACAATTGACAACAATACAAATGTTAAACAACGTGTCTAAAATCAGTGTACAAATAGCAAAGTTCAATAGGTACGAACCTTTCTACATGTACTCTATGGTATAGACTTTAGTTTACACTTTACCACGTGACATTACCCGTTTTGACAGTTTAAATTTCAAACAGTTTTCCCATCCAATTGACACTTGAAAACAATGCAAGTGTCTAACAAAGTGTCAAAAATAAATGTACAAATAGCAATTTTTCTATCCGACTTACACTTGACAACAATGCAAGTGTCAAACAACGTGTCAAAAATCAATGTACGAATAACAAAGTTCAATTGTTAAGAAACTTGCTACATGTATGCTATGGTGTACACTTTAATTTACACTTTGCCAGGTGACATTACCCTATTTGACAGTTTAAATTTCAAATTATTTTCCCTTCCAATTGACACTTGACAACAATGGAAGTGTCAAACGAAGTTTCAAGAATTTGTGTACAAATAGAAAAGTTCAAATGGTAAGGACCTTGCTACATGTACACTATGGTATACACTTTAGTTTATACTTTGCCATGTGATATTACCCTGTTAGACAGTTTAAATTTCACTCAGTTTTACCATCCAATTGACACTTGACAACAATGCAAGTGCCAAATAATGTGTCGAAAATCAGTGTACAAACAACAAACTTCAATCTGTAAGAACTCTGCTACATGTACACTATGGTGTACACTATAGTTTACACTTTGCCAAATGACATTACCCTCTTGAGGAGTTTAAATTTCAATCAGTTTTCCCATCCAATTGATACTTGGAAACAATGCACGTGTCAAACAACGTTTCAAAAATCAGTGTACAAATAGCAAAGTTCAATCGGTAAGAACCTTGCTAGATGAACAATATGGTGTACACTTTAGATTACACTTTGTCACGTGACATTACCTTGTTGAACAGTTTAAATTTTAGACAGTTTTCCCATCCAATTGACACTTGACATAAATCCAAGTGCCAAACAACTTGCCGAAAATTAGCATACAAATAGCAAAGTTCAATCGGTAAGGTCCTTGCTACATGTACACTATGGTGTTTACTTTAGTTTACACTTTGTCATGTGACATTACCCTATTAGACAGTTCAAATTTCAAACAATTTTCCCATCCAATTGACACTTGACAACAATGTAAGTGTCAAGCAACGTGACAAAAATCAGTGTACAAAGGGCAAAGTTCAATCGGTAAGAACCTTACTACATGTACTCTATGGTGTACATTTTAGTTTACATTTTGCCACGTGACATTACCCTGTTTGATAGTTTAAATTTCAAAGAGTTTTCCCCTCCAATTGACACTTGCATTGTACTCTATGGTAGACTTTAGTTTACACTTTATCACGTGATATTACCCTTTTTGACAGTTTAAATTTCAAACAGTTTTCCCATCCAATTGAGACTTGACAACAATGCAAGTGTCAAACAATGTGTCAAAAATCAATGTACAAATAGCAGTTTTTCCATCCAACTTACACTTGACAACAATGCAAGTGTCAACCAACGTGTCAAAAATCAATGTACGAATAGCAAATTCCAATCGTTAAGAACCTTGCTACATGTATACTATGGTGTACACTTTAGGTTACACTTTTCCAGGTGACATTACACTGTTTGATAGTTTAAATTTCAAATTATTTTCCCATCCAATTGACACTTGACAATAATGGAAGTGTCAAACAAAGTGTTAAGAATCTGTGTACAAATAGAAATGTTCAAACGATAAGGACCTTGCTACATGTACACTATGGTATACACTTTATTTTATACTTTGCCACGTGACGTTACCCTGTTAGAGAGTTTAAATTTCACTCAATTTTACCATCCAATTGACATTTGACAACAATGCAAGTGTCAAACAACGTGTCGAAAATCAATGTACAAACAACAAAGTTCAATCCATAAGAACTTTGCTACATGTACACTATGGTGTACACTTTAGTTTATACATTGCCATGTGATGTTACCCTGTTGGATAGTTTCAATTTCAAATTGTTTTCCAATCCAATTGACACTTGACAGCAATGTAAGTGTCAAACAATGAGTCAAAAATCAGTGTACAAATAGCAAAGTTCAATCGGTAAGAACCTTGCTAGATGAACAATATGGTGTGCATTTTAGATTACACTTTGTCACGTGAAATTACTCTGTTGGACAGTTTAAATTTCAAACAGTTTTTCCATCCAATTAACACTTGACAACAGTGTAAGTGTCAAACAACAGGCCGAAAATCAGTGTACAAATAGCGAAGTTCAATCGGTTAGGTCCTTGCTATATGTACACTATTGTTTACACTTTAGTTTACATTTTGTCACGTGACATTACCCTATTAGACATTTCAAATTTCAAATAGTTTTTCCATCCAATTGACACTTGACAACAATGCAAGTGTCAAATAACGTGTCAAAAACCAGTGTACAAATAACAAAGTTCAATCGATAAGTACGCTGCTACATGTATACTATGGTGTACGCTTTAGTTTACACTTTGCCCTATTTGATAGTTTAAATTTAAAATAGTTTTCCCATCCAATTGACACTTGACAACAATGTAAGTGTCAAATGACGTGTCAAAAATCAATGTACAAATAGCAGTTTTTCCATCCAATTGACACTTGACAACAATGCAAGTGTCAAACAATGTGTCAAAAATCAATGTACAAATAGCAGTTTTTCCATCCAACTTACACTTGACAACAATGCAAGCGTCAAACAACGTGTCAAAAATCAATGTACAAATAGCAAAGTCTAATCGGTAAGAACCTTGCTGCATGTATGCTATGGTGTACACATTAGTTTACACTTTGTCAGGTGACATTACCCTTTTTTACAGTTTAAATTTCAAATTATTTTCCCATCCAATTGACACTTGGCAACAATAGAAGTGTCAAACAAAGTGTCAAGAGTCTGTGTACAAATAGAAAAGTTCAAACGGTAAGGACCTTGCTTTCGTATACACTTTAGTTTATACTTTGCCACATGATGATACCCTGTTAGACAGTTTAAATTTTACTCAGTTTTACCATCCAATTGACACTTGACAACAATGCAAGTGTCAAACAATGTGTCCAAAATCAGTGTATAAATAACAAAGTTCAATCCGTAAGAACTTTGCTACATGTACACTATGGTGTACACTTTGGTTTATTCATTGCCATGTGACATTACCATGTTGGACAGTTTAAATTTTAACACATCCAATTGACACTTGACAACAATGCAAGTGTCAAACAATCTGTCAAAAATCAGTGTACAAATAGCAAAGTTCAATCGGTAAGAACTTTGCTAGATGAACAATATGGTGTACATTTTAGATTACACTTTGTCACGTGACATTACTCTGTTGGACAGTTTAAATTTCAAAGAGTTTTCCCATCCAATTGACACTTGACAACAGTGCAAGTGTCGAGCAACATGCCGAAAATCAGTATACAAATAGCAAAGTTCAATAAATTAGGTCCTTGCTGTATGTACACTATGGTTTACACTTTAGTTTACATTTTGCCATGTGACATTACCTTTTTGGATATTTCAAATTTCAAATAGTTTTTCCTTCCTATTGACACTTGACAACAATGCAAGTGTCAAATAACGTATCCAAAACCAGTGTAAAAATAGCAAAGTTTAATCGGTAAGAACGTTGCTACATGTACTCTATGGTGTACACTTTAGTTTACACTTTGCCACGTCACATTACCCTGTTTGACAGTTTAAATTTAAAATAGTTTTCCCATCCAATTGACACTTGACAACAATGCAAGTGTCAAATGACGTGTCAAAAATCAATGTACAAATAGCAGTTTTTCCATCCAATTGACACTTGACAACAATGCAAGTATCAAACAATGTGTCAAAAATCTATGTACAAATAGCAATTTTCCATCCAACTTACACTTGACAACAATGTAAGTGTCAAACAACATGTCAAAAATCACTGTACGAATAGCAAAGTTCAATCGGTAAGAGCACTGCTACATGTACGCTATGGTGTACACTTTAGTTTACACTTTACCAGGTGACATTACCCTGTTTGAAAGTTTAAATTTCATATTATTTTCCCGTCCAATTGACACTTGACAACAATGGAAGTGTCAAATAAAGTGTCCAGAATCTATGTACAAATAGAAAAGTTCAAACGGTAAGGACCTTGCTATACGTACACTATGGTATACACTTTAGTTTATACTTTGCCACAAGACGTTACCCTATTAGACAGTTTAAATTTCACTCAGTGTTACCATCCAATTGACACTTGACAACAATGGAAGTGTCAAACAACGTGTCGAAAATCAGTGTACAAACTACTTCAATCCGTAAGAACTTTGCTACATGTACACTATGGTGTACACTTTAGTTTATACATTTCCATGTGACGTTACCCTGTCGGACAGTTTAAATTTCAAACAGTTTTTCCATCCAATTGACACTTGACAACAATGCAAGTGTCAGACAACGTGTCAAAAATCAGTGTACAAATAGCAAAGTTTAATCGGTAAGAATCTTGCTACATGTACACTATGGTGTAACTTTAGTTTATACTTTGCCACGTGACGTTACCCTATTGGACAGTTTAAATTTCAAACAGTTTTCCCATCCAATTGACACTTGACAACAATGCAAGTGTCATACGACGTGTCAAAAATCAGTATACAAATAGCAAAGTTCAATCGGTAAGAACCTTGCTAGATGAACAATATGGTGTACACTTTAGATTACACTTTGTCACGTGACATTACTTT
Source organism: Olea europaea var. sylvestris (assembly GCF_002742605.1). Taxonomy (NCBI): domain Eukaryota; kingdom Viridiplantae; phylum Streptophyta; class Magnoliopsida; order Lamiales; family Oleaceae; genus Olea; species Olea europaea. Next base: position 71,934 of record NW_019245246.1, on the reverse strand, counting down.
GTTGGACATTTTAAATTTCAAACAGTTTTCCCATCCAATTAACACTTGACAACAGTACAAGTGTTAAACAACACGCCAAAAATTAGTGTACAAATAGCAAAGTTCAATCGATTAGGTCCTTGCTACATGAACACTGTGGTGTATACTTTGGTTTACATTTTGGCACGTGACATTAACCTATAGGATTGTTCAAATTTCAGAGAGTTTTCCCATCCAATTGACACTTGACAAAAATGCAAGTGTCAAACAACCTGTCAAAAATCGGTGCACAAATAGGAAAGTTCAATCTGTAAGAACCTTGCTACATGTACACTATGGTGTACACTATAGTTCAAACTTTGCCGCGTGACATTACCCTGTTTGACTGTTTAAATTTCAAATAGTTTTCCCATCCAATTGACACTTGACAATAACGCAAGTGTCAAACATCGTGTTAAAAATCAATGTGCAAATAGAAGTTTTTCCATCCAACTGACTCTTGACAACAATGCAAGTGTCAAACAATGTGCCAAAAATTAATGTACAAGTAGCAAAGATCAATCGGTAAGAACCTTGCACTATGTACACTACGGTGTACACTTTAGTTTACTCTTCACCACGTGACGTTGCCCTATTTGACAGTTTAAATTTCAAATTATTTTCCCATCCAATTGACACTTGACAACAATGCAAGTGTCAAACAAAGTGTAAAAAATCTGTGAACAAATGGAAAAGTTCAATCGGTAAGGACCTTGCTATATGTACACTATGGTATACACTTTTAGTTTATACTTTGCCACATGATGTTACCCTGTTGTTCATTCTTACCATCAAATTGACACTTGACAACAATGCAAGTGTCAAACAACATGTCAAAAATCAATGTACAAATAGCAAAGTTCAATCGGTTAGGTCCTTGCTACATATACACTATGGTGTACACTTTAGTTTACACTTTGCCACGTGACATTACCCTGTTAGACAGTATAAATGTAAAACAATTTTCCCATCCAATTGATACTTGACAACAATAGAAGTGTCGAACAACATGTCAAAAATCTGTGTACAAATAGCAAAGTTCAATCGGTAGGAACCTTGCGAAATGTACACTATGGTGTACACTTTAGTTTACACTTTGCCACGTGACACTACCCCACTGGACAGTTTAAAATTAAATCCAATGACACTTGATAGCAATGCAAGTCTCATACGACATGTCAAAAATTAGTGTACAAATAGCAAAGCTCAATCGGTAAGAACCTGGCTTCATGTACACTATGGTGTACACTTTAGTTTACACTTTGTCACGTGACGTTACCCTATTGGAAAGTTTAAATTTCAAACAGTTTTCCCATCCAATTGACAGTTGTCAAAAACGTGTCAAAAATTATCGTACAAATACAAAGTTCAATCGGTAAGAACCTCACGACATGTACACTATAGTGTACACTTTAGTTTACACTCTGCCAAGTGACATTTTCCTGTTGGACAATTTAAATTTCAAACAATTTTCTCATCCGATTGACACTTAACAACAATGCAAGAGTTTAACAACATGTCAAAAATCAGTGTACAGTTTGAAAAGTTTAATTGGTAAGAACCTTGCTACACGTACATTGTGGTGTGTTTACACTTTACCACGTGACATTACCCTGTTAGACCGTATAAATTTCGAACAGTTTTCCCATCCAATTCACACTTGTCAACAATGCAAGTGTCAAACAACGTGTCAAAAATCATTGTACAAATAGCAAAGTTCAATCGGTAAGAACCTTGCGAAATGTACACTATGGTATACATATTAGTTTACACTTTGCCACGTGACATTACCCAATTGGACATTTTAAATTTCAGATGGTTTTTCCATCCAATTGACACTAGACAGCAATGCAAGTGTCAGACAACGTGTCAAAAATCAGTGTATAAATAGCAAAGTTCCATCGGTAAGAACCTTGCTACATGCATTCCATGGTATACACTTTAGTTTACACTTTGCCACGTGACATTACCCTATTGAACAGTTTGAATTTCAAATAGTTTTCCCATTCAATTGACACTTGGCAACATTGCAAGTGTCAAACAACGTGTCAAAAATCAGTGTACAAATAGCAAAGTTCAATCGGTAAAAACCTTGCTTCACGTACACTATGGTGTACACTTTAGTTTACACATTGCCGCGTGACATTACCCTATTGGACAGTTTAAATTTAAAACAATTTTCCCATCCAATTGATGCTAGACAGCAATGCAAGTGTCAAACATCGTGTCAAAAATTAGTGTACAAATAGAAAAGTTCAATCGGTAAGAAGCTTACTACATGTACTCTATGGTGTACACTTTAGTCTATAATTTGCCATGTCACATTACCCTGTTTCACAGTCTAAATTTCAAATAGTTTTCCCATCTAATTGATGCTTGAAAACAATGCAAGTCTCAAACAACGTTTCAAAAATCAGTGTACAAACAGCAAAGTTCAATTCGTAAGAACCTTGCTTCATGTACAATATGGTGTACACTTTAGTTTACACTTTGTCACGTGACATTACACTGTTGGACAGTTTAAATCTCAAATAGTTTTCCCATCCAATTGACACTTGACAACAATACAAGTGTCAAACAACGTTTCAAAAATTAGTGTACAAATAGCAAAGTTCAATCGGTAAGAACCTTTCTACATGTACACTATGGTGTACACTTTGGTTTTCACTTTGCCACGTGAAATTACCCTATTTGAAAGTTTAACTTTGAAACAGTTTTCCCATCCAATTGACACTAGAAAGTAATGCAAGTGTCAAACATCATGTCGAAAATCAGTGTACAAATAGCAAAGTTCAATCGGTAAGAACCTTGCTACATGTACTCTATGGTGTACACTTTAGTTTACACTTTACCACGTGACATTACCCTATTTGACAGTTTAAATTTCAAACAATTTTCCCATCCAAATGACACCAGACAACAATGCAAGTGTTCAAACAACATGTCAAAAATCATTATACAAACTGCAAAGTTCAATTCGTAAGAACCTTGTTACATGTACACTACGGTGTACACTTTAGTTTACACTTTGCCACTTGACATTGCCCTGTTTGACAGTTTAAATTTCAAATTGTTTTCCCATCCAATTGATACTTGACAACAATGTAAGTGTCATACAACGTGTCAAAAATCAGTGTTCAAATAGCAAAGTTCAATAAGTAAGAACCTTGCTACATGTACACTATGCTGTAACCACTTCAGTTTATACTTTGCCACATGACGTTACCCTGTTGAACAGTTCAAATTTCAAATAGTTTTCCGATCCAATTGACAATTGAAAACAATGCAAGTGTCAAACAACTTGTCGAAAATTAGTGTACAAATAGCAAAGTTCAATCGGTAAGCATCGTAATACATGTACACTATGGTGTAAACTTTAGTTTACACTTTGCCAAATGACATTACCCTATTGGACAGTCTAAATTTCAAATAGTTTTCCCATCCAATTAACACTTGACGACAATACAAGTGTCAAATCACATTTCAAAAATCAGTGTACAAATAGCAAATTTCAATCTGTAAGGACCTTGCAACATAACACAATGGTGTTTAGTTTATACTTTGCCACATGACGTTACCCTGTTAGACAGTTTAAATTTCACTTAGTTTTACCATCTAATTGACACTTGACAACAATGCAAGTGTCAAACAACGTGTTGAAAATCAGTGTACAAACAACAAAGTTCAATCCGTAAGAACTTTGTTACATGTACACTATGGTGTACACTTTAGCTAATACATTGCCATGTGAAGTTACCCTGTTGGACAGTTTAAATTTTAACCTATTTTCCCATCTAATTGACACTTAACAACAATACATGTGTCAAACAACGTGTCAAAAATCAGTGTACAAATAGCAAAGTTCAATCGGTAAGAACCTTGCTAGATAAACAATATGGTGTACACTTTAGATTACATTTTGTCACGTGACATTACCCTATCATAGTTTAAATTTCAATCAATTTTCCCATCCAATTGACACTTGACATCAATCCAAGTTTCAAACGACGTGCCGTAAATTAGTGTACAAATAGCAACGTTCAATTGGTAAGGTCCTTGCTATATGTACACTATGATGTACACTTTAGTTTACACTTTGCCACATGACGTTAAACTATTGGATAGTTCAAATTTCAAATAGTTTCCCCATCCAATTAACACTTGACAACGATGCAAGTGTCAAACAATGTGTCAAAAATCAGTGTACAAATAACAAAGTTCAATCGGTAAGAATGTTGGGACATGTACACTATGGTGTACACTTTAGTTTACACATTGCCACGTCACATTACCCTGTTTGACAGTTTAAATTTAAAACAATTTTCCCATCTTCTTGACACTTGATAACAATGCAAGTGTTAAATTATGTGTCAAAAATCAATGTACAAATAACAGTTTTTCCATCCAATTGAAACTTGACAACAATGAAAGTGTCAAACAACGTGTCAAAAATCAGTGTACAAATAACAAAGTTCAATCAGTAAGAACGTTGCTACATGTACACTATGGTGTACACTTTAGTTTACACTTTGCTACGTAACATTACCCTGCTTGAGAATTTAAATTTCACATAGATTTCCCATCCAATTAACACTTGACAACAATGCAAGTGTCAAACAAAGTGTTAAAAATCTGTGTTCAAAATCGGTAAGGATCTTGTTACATGTATACTATGGTATGTACTTTAGTTTACACTTTACCTTGTGACATTACCTTGTTGGAAAGTTTGAATTTCAAAGGGTTTTCCCGTCCAACTGACACTTGACAACAATACAAGTGTCAAACAACGTGTCAAAAATCAGTGTACAAACAGGAAAGTTCAATTCGTAAGAACCTTGCTACATGTATACCATGGTGTATACTTTAGTTCACACTTTGCCACGTGATATTATCCTGTTGGACAGTTTAATTTCAAACAGTTTTCCCAACCAATTGACACTTGACAACAATGTAAGTGTCAAACAACGTGTCAAGAATCAGTGTAAAAATAGCAAAGTTCAATCGCTAAGAACCTTGCTACATGTATACTATGGTGTACACTTTGGTTTATACTTTGCCACGTGACGTTACCCTGTTAGACAATTTAAATTTCACTCAGTTTTACCATCCAGTTGACACTTGACAACAATGCAAGTATCAAACAACGTGTCGAAAATCAGTGTACAAACAATAAAGTTCAATCCGTAAGAACTTTGCTACACGTACACTATGGTGTACACTTTAGTTTATACATTGCCATGTGACGTTACCCTGTTGGACAGTTTAAATTTCAAATAATTTTCCCATCCAATTGACACTTGACAACAATGCTAGTGTCAAACAACGTGTCAAAAATCACTGTACAAATAGCAAAGTTCAATCAGTAAGAACCTTGCTAGATGAACAATATAGTGTACACTTTGGATTACACTTTGTCTCGTGACATTACCCCGTTGAACAGTTTAAATTTCAAACAGTTTTTCCATCCAATTGACACTTGACATCAATCCAAGTGTCAAACAACGTGCCGTAAATTAGTGTACAAATAGCAGCGTTCAATCAGTAAGGTCCTTGCTAAATGTACACTATGGTATACACTTTAGTTTACACTTTGCCACGTGATGTTACCCTATTGGATAGATCAAATTCAAACAGTTTCCTCATCCAATTGACACTTGACAAAAATGCAAGTGTCAAATAACGTGTCAAAAATCAGTGTACAAATAACAAAGTTCAATCGGTAAGAACGTTGCAACATGTACACTATGGTGTACACTTTAGTTTACACTTTGCCACGTCACATTACCCTATTTGAAATTTTAAATTTAAAATAGTTTTCCCATCCAATTGACATGACAAAAATGCAAGTGTCAAATTACGTGTCAAAAATAAATGTTCAAATAGCAGTTTTTCCATTCAATTGAAACGTAACAACAATGCAAGTGTCAAACAACGTGTCAAAAATCAGCGTACAAATAACGAAGTTCAATCGGTAATAACCTTGCTACAAGTTAACTATGGCGCACACTTTAGTTTACACTTTGCCACATGACGTTACCCTATTGGATAGTTCAAATTTCAAACAGTTTCCCCATCTAGTTGACATTTGACAACAATGCAAGTGTCAAACAACATGTCGAAAATCTATGTGGATATAGCAAAGTTCAATCGGTAGTTGCAACATGTACACTATGGTGTACACTTTTGTTTACACTTTGCCAAGTCATATTACCATGTTTGACAGTTTAAATTTAAAACAGTTTTTCCATCCAATTGACACTTGACAACAATGCAAGTGTCAAATTACGTGTCAAAAATCAATGTTCAAATAGCAGTTTTTCCATCCAATCGAAACTTGACAACAATGCAAGTTTCAAACAACGTGTCAAAAATTAGTGTACAAATAACAAAGTTCAATCAGTAAGAACCTTGCTACATGTACACTATGGGGTATACTTTAGTTTACACTTTGCCACGTGACGTTACCCAATTTCAAACAGTTTTCCCAACCAATTGACCCATGATAACAATGCAAGTGTCAAACAACGTGTCAAAAATCAGTGTATAAATAGCAAAGTTCAATCGGTAAGAACCTTGCTACATGTATACTATGGTGTACACTTTGGTTTATACTTTGCCACGTGATGTTATTACCATATTAGACAGTTTAAATTTCACTCAGTTTTACCATCCAATTGACACTTGACAATAATGCAAGTGTCAAACAACGTGTTGAAAATTAGTGTACAAACAATAAAGTTTAATCCGTAAGAACTTTGCTACACGTACACTATGGTGTGCACTTTAGTTTATACATTGCCATGTGACATTACCTTGTTGGACAGTTTAAATTTCAAACAGATTACCCATCCAATTGACACTTGACAACAACGCTTGTGTCAAACAACGTGTCAAAAATCAGTGTAGAAATAGCAAAGTTCAATCGGTAAGAACCTTGCTAGATGAACAATATGGTGTACACTTTAGGTTACACTTTGTCTCGTGACACTACCCTGTTGATCAGTTTAAATTTCAAACAGTTTTCCCATCCAATTGACACTTGACATCAATCCAGGTGTCAAACAACGTGCCGTAAATTAGTGTACAAAATAGCAACGTTGAATCGGTAAGGTCCTTGCTACATGTACACTCTGGTGTACACTTTAGTTTACACTTTGTCATATGACATTACCCTATTGGATAGTTCAAATTTCAAATAGTTTCCCCATCCAATTGACACTTGACAACAATGCAAGTGTCAAACAATATGTGAAAAATCAGTGTACAAATAGCAAAGTTCAATCGGTAAGAACGTTGCAACATGTACACTATGGTATACACTTTAGTTTACACTTTGCCACGTCACATTACCCCGTTTGAAATTTTAAATTTAAAACAGTTTTCCCATCCAATTGACACTTGACAAAAATGCAAGTGTCAAAAATAAATGTTGAGATAGCAGTTTTTCCATCCAATTGAAACTTGGCAACAATGTAAGTGTCAAACAACATGTCAAAAATCAGCATACAAATAACAAAGTTCGATCGATAAGAACCTTCCTATACGTACATTATGGTGTATACTTTAGTGTACACTTTGCCACGTGACGTTACCCTATTGGATAGCTCAAATTTCAAATAGTTTCCCCATCCAATTGACACTTGACAACAATGCAAGTGTCAAACGTGTCAAAAATCTATGTACAATTAGCAAAGTTCAATTGGTAAGAACGTTGCAACATGTACACTGTGGTGTACACTTCAGTTTACACTTAACCACGTAACATTACCCTGCTTGACAATTTAAATTTCAAATAGATTTCCCATCCAATTGACACTTGACAACGTTGCAAGTGTCAAACAAAGTGTCAAAAATCTGTGTACAAATAGAAAAGTTCAATCGATAAGGACCTTGCTACATGTATACTATGGTATACACTTTAGTTTACACTTTTCCTTGTGACATTACCTTGTTGGGCAGTTTAAATTTCAAAGGGTTTTCCCATCCAATTAACACTTGACAACAATGCAAGTATCAAACAACGTGTCAAAAATCAGTGTACTAACAGCAAAGTTCAATTCGTAAGAACCTTGGCGCATGTACACTATGGTGTATATTTTAGTTTACACTTTGCTACGTGACGTTACCCTGTTGGACAGTTTAAATTTCAAACAGTTTTCCCATCTAATTGACACATGACAACAATGTAAGTACCAAACAACATGTCAAAAATCAGCGTACAAATAGCAAATTTCAATCGGTAAGAACCTTGCTACATGTACACTATGGTGTACCCACTTTAGTTTACACTTTGCCCCTTGACATTACCTTGTTGGAGAGTTTAAATTTCAAACAGTTTTCCCATCCAATTGACAATTGACAACAAAGCAAGTGTCAAACAACCTTTCAAAATTCAATGTACAAATAGGAAAGTTCAATCGGTAAGCACCTTGCTACAAGTAAATTATGGTGTACACTTCAGTTTACACTTTACCAAGTGACATTATCCTATTGGACAATTTAAATTTCAAACAGTTTTCCCATCCAATTCACACTTGACAATAATGAAAGTGTCAAACAACGTGTCAAAAATCCATGTACAAATAGCAAAGTTCTATTGGTAAAGACCTTGATACATTACACCATGGTGTATACTTTTGTTTACACTTTGCCACGAGACGTTACCCTGTTGGTCATTTTAAATTTCAAATAGTTTTCCCGTCCAATTGACATTTGACAACAATGTAAGTGTCAAAGAACGTGTCAAAAATCAGTGTACAAATAGCAAAGTTCAATAGGTAAGAACTTTGCGACATGTACACTATGTACACTTTAGTTTATACTTTGCCACGTGACGTTAACCTATTGGACAGTTTAAATTTCGAATAGTTTTCCCATTCAATTGACACTTGATAACAATGCAAGTGTCGAACAACGTGTCAAAAATTAGTGTACAAGTAGCAAAGTTCAATCCGTAAGAACCTTGCTAGATGAACAATATGGTGTACACTTTAGATTACACTTTGTCATGTGTCATTACCCTATTGGACAGTTAAATTTGAAATAGTTTTCCCAGCCAATTGACACTTGAGAACAATACAAGTGTCAAAAAATGTGCCGAAAATTAGTGTACAAATAGCAAAGTTCAATTGGTAAGAACCTTGCTACATGTACACTATGGTGTACACTTTGCCACGTGACGTTACCCTATTGGATAGTTCAAATTTCAAACAGTTTCTCCATCCAATTGACACTTGACTACAACAATGAAAGTCTCAAAGAACGTGTTAAAAATTAGTGTACAAATAGGAAAGTTCAATCGGTAAGAATGTTGGAACATGTACACTATGGTGTACACTTTAGTTTACACTTTGCCACGTAATATTACCCTGCTTGACATTTTATATTTAAAACAATTTTCCCATCCAATTGATACTTGACAGCAATGCAAGTGTCAAATTAAGTGTCAAAAATCAATGTACAAATAGCAGTTTTTCCATCCAATTGAAACTTGACAACAATGCAAGTGTCAAACAACGTGTCTAAAATCAATGTACAAATAACAAAGTTCAATCGGTAAGAACCTTACTACGTGTACACTATGGTGTACACTTTGCCACGTAACATTACCCTGCTTGACAATTTAAAGTTCAAAAAGATTTCCCATCCAATTGACACTTGACAACGATGTAAGTGTCAAACAAAGTGTCAAAAATCTGTGTACAAATAGAAAAGTTCAATCGGTAAGGACCTTGCCACATGTACACTATAGTATACACTGTAGTTTACACTTTATCTTGTGACATTACCTTGTTGGACAGTTTAAATTTCAAAGGGTTTTCCCATCCGACTAACACTTGACAACAATGCAAGTGTCAAAAACGTGTCAAAAATCAGTGTACAAAGAGAGAAGTTCAATTCGTAAGAATTTTGCTACATGTACACTATGGTGTATACATTAGTTTACACTTTACGACGTGACATTACCATATTGGATAGTTCAAATTTCAAACAGTTTCCCCATTCAATTGACACTTGACAACAATGCAAGTGTCAAACAACGTGTCAAAAATCTGTGTACAATTAGCAAAGTTCAATTGGTACGAACGTTGCAACATGTACACTATGGTCTACACTTTACTTTACACTTTGCCACGTCACATTACCCTGTTTGACTGTTTAAATTTAAAACAGTTTTCCCATCCGATTGACACTTCACAATTATACAAGCGTCAAATTACGTGTCAAAAATCAATGTTCAAATAGCAATTTTTCCATCCAATTGAAACTTGACAACAATGCAAGTGTCAAACAACATGTCAAAAATCAGTGCACAAATAACGAAGTTCAATCGGTAAGAACATTGCTACATGTACACTATTATGTACACTTTAGTTTACACTTTGCCACGTGACGTTACCCTGTTGGATAGCTCAAATTTCAAACAGTTTCCCCATTCAATTGACACTTGACAACAATGCAAGTGTCAAACAACGTGTCAAAAATCTGTGTACAATTAGCAAAGTTCAATTGGTACGAACGTTGCAACATGTACACTATGGTCTACACTTTACTTTACACTTTGCCACGTCACATTACCCTGTTTGACTGTTTAAATTTAAAACAGTTTTCCCATCCGATTGACACTTCACAATTATACAAGCGTCAAATTACGTGTCAAAAATCAATGTTCAAATAGCAATTTTTCCATCCAATTGAAACTTGACAACAATGCAAGTGTCAAACAACATGTCAAAAATCAGTGCACAAATAACGAAGTTCAATCGGTAAGAACATTGCTACATGTACACTATTATGTACACTTTAGTTTACACTTTGCCACGTGACGTTACCCTGTTGGATAGCTCAAATTTCAAACAGTTTCCCCATTCAATTGACACTTGACAACAATGCAAGTGTCAAACAACGTGTCAAAAATCTGTGTACAATTAGCAAAGTTCAATTGGTACGAACGTTGCAACATGTACACTATGGTCTACACTTTACTTTACACTTTGCCACGTCACATTACCCTGTTTGACTGTTTAAATTTAAAACAGTTTTCCCATCCGATTGACACTTCACAATTATACAAGCGTCAAATTACGTGTCAAAAATCAATGTTCAAATAGCAATTTTTCCATCCAATTGAAACTTGACAACAATGCAAGTGTCAAACAACATGTCAAAAATCAGTGCACAAATAACGAAGTTCAATCGGTAAGAACATTGCTACATGTACACTATTATGTACACTTTAGTTTACACTTTGCCACGTGACGTTACCCTGTTGGATAGCTCAAATTTCAAACAGTTTTCCCATCCAATTGACACTTGACTACAACAATGAAAGTCTCAAACAACGAGTCAAAAATTAGTGTACAAATAGCAAAGTTCAATCGGTAAGAACGTTGCAACATGTACACTATGGTGTACACTTTAGTTTACACTTTGCCACGTAACATTACCCTGCTTGACAGTTTAAATTTAAAACAATTTTCCCATCCAATTGGCACTTGACAGCAATGCAGGTGTCAAATTACGTGTCAAAAATCAATGTACAAATAGCAGTTTTTCCATCCAATTGAAACTTGACAACAATGCAAGTGTCAAACAACGTGTCTAAAATCAATGTACAAATAACAAAGTTCAATCGGTAAGAACCTTGCTACATGTACACTATGGTGTACACTTCAGTTTACACTTTGCCACGTAACATTACCCTGCTTGGCAATTTAAACTTCAAAAAGATTTCCCATCCAATTGACACTTGACAACAATGCAAGTGTCAAATAAAGTGTTTAAAATCTGTGTACAAATAGAAAAGTTCAATTGGTACGGACCTTGCTACATGTACACTATGGTATACACTTTAGTTTACACTTTACCTTGTGATATTACCTTGTTGGACAGTTTAAATTTCAAAGGATTTTCCCATCCAACTGACACTTGACAACAATGCAAGTGTCAAACAAAGTGTAAAAAATCATTGTACAAACAACGAAGTTCAATTCATAAGAACCTTGCTACATGTACACTATGGTGTATACTTTAGTTTATACTTTGCCACGTGACATTATCCTGTTGGACAGTTTAAATTTCAAACAGTTTTCCCATCCAATTGACACATGACAACAATGTAAGTGTCAAACAACATATCAAAAATTAGCATACAAATAACAAAGTTCAATGGGTAAGAAGCTTGCAACATGTACACTACGGTGTAAAATTTAGTTTACACTTTATGACGTGACGTTACCCTATTGGATAGTTCAAATTTCAAACAGTTTCCCCATCCAATTGACACTTGACAACAATGCAAGTGTCAAACAACGTGTCAAAAATCTGTGTACAATTAGCAAAGTTCAATTGTTACGAACATTACAACATGTACATTATGGTGTACACTTTAGTTTACACTTTGCCACATCACATTACCCTGTTTGACAGTTTGAATTTAAAACAGTTTTCCCATCCAATTGACACTTAACAGCAATACAAGCATCAAATTACGTGACAAAAATCAATGTTCAAATAGCAGTTTTTCCATCCAATTGAAACTTGACAACAATGCAAGTGTCAAACAATGTGTCAAAATTCAGTGTACAAATAACAAAGTTCAATCGGTAAGACCCTTGCTACATGTATACTATTGTGTACACTTTAGTTTACACTTTGCCACGTGACGTTACCCAATTGGATAGTTCAAATTTCAAACAGTTTTCCCATCCAATTGACACTTGACTACAACAATCAAAGCCTCAAAAAACGTGTCAAAAATTAGTGTACAAATAGCAAAGTTCAATCGGTTAGAACATTGCAACACGTACACTATGGTGTACACTTTAGTTAACCCATTGCCACGTAACATTACCCTGTCTAACAGTTTAAATTTAAAACAGTTTTTCCATCCAATTGACACTTGACAACAATGCAAATGTCAAATTATGTGTTAAAAATTGATGTACAAATAGCAGTTTTTCCATCCAATTGAAACTTGACAACGATGCAAGTGTCAAACAACGTGTCAAAAATCAATGTACAAATAACAAAGTTCAATTGGTAAGAACCTTACTACATGTACACTATGGTGTACACTTTGCCACGTAACATTACCCTGCTTGACAATTTAAAGTTCAAAAAGATTTCCCATCCAATTGACACTTGACAGCAATGCAAGTGTCAAACAAAGTGTCAAAAATCTGTGTACAATTAGCAAAGTTCAATTGTTACGAACATTACAACATGTACATTATGGTGTACACTTTAGTTTACACTTTGCCACATCACATTACCCTGTTTGACAGTTTGAATTTAAAACAGTTTTCCCATCCAATTGACACTTAACAGCAATACAAGCATCAAATTACGTGACAAAAATCAATGTTCAAATAGCAGTTTTTCCATCCAATTGAAACTTGACAACAATGCAAGTGTCAAACAATGTGTCAAAATTCAGTGTACAAATAACAAAGTTCAATCGGTAAGACCCTTGCTACATGTATACTATTGTGTACACTTTAGTTTACACTTTGCCACGTGACGTTACCCAATTGGATAGTTCAAATTTCAAACAGTTTTCCCATACAATTGACACTTGACTACAACAACCAAAGCCTCAAAAAATGTGTCAAAAATTAGTGTACAAATAGCAAAGTTCAATCGGTTAGAACATTGCTACACGTACACTATGGTGTACACTTTAGTTAACCCATTGCCACGTAACATTACCCTGTCTAACAGTTTAAATTTAAAACAGTTTTTCCATCCAATTGACACTTGACAACAATGCAAATGTCAAATTATGTGTCAAAAATTGATGTACAAATAGCAGTTTTTCCATCCAATTGAAACATGACAACGATGCAAGTGTCAAACAACGTTTCAAAAATCAATGTACAAATAACAAAGTTCAATTGGTAAGAACCTTACTACATGTACACTTCAGTTTATACTTTGCCACGTAACATTACCCTGCTTTACAATTTAAATTTCAAAAAGATTTCCCATCCAATTGACACTTGACAACAATGCAAGTGTCAAACAAATTATCAAAAATCTGTGTACAAATAGAAAAGTTCAATCGATAAGGACCTTGCTACATGTACACTATGGTATACACTTTAGTTTACACTTTGCCTTGTGACATTACCTTGTTGGACACTTTAAATTTCAAAGGGTTTTCCCATCCAACTGACACTTGACAACAATGCAAGTGTCAAACAATGTGTCAAAAATTAGTGTACAAATAGTGAAGTTCAACTCGTAAGAACCTTGCTACTTGTACACTATGGTGTACACTTTAGTTTATATTTTGCTACGTGACGTCACCCCGTTGGACACTTTAAATTTCAAACAGTTTTCTCATCCAATTGACACATGACAGCAATGCAAGTGTCCAACAACCTATCAAAAATCAGTGTACAAATAGCAAAGTTCAATCTGTAAGCACCTTGCTAAATGTACACTGTGGTGTACACTTTAGTTTAAACTTTGCCACGTGACGTTACACTGTTTGGCAGTTTAAATTTCAAATAATTTTCCCATGTAATTGACACATGACAACAATTTAAGTGTCAAACAACATGTCGAAAATCAGTGTACAAATAGCAAAGTTCAATCGGTAAGAACCTTGCTACATGTACACAATGGTGTACCCACTTTAGTTTACACTTTGCCACGTGATATTAAACTATTGGACAATTAAAATTTCAAACAGTTTTCCCATCCAATTTTCAATTGTCTACAATGCAAGTGTCAAACAACCTGTCAAAATTTAGTGTACAAATACCAAAGTTCAATCGATAATCAGCTTGCTACATGTACATTATAGTGTACACTTTAGTCTACACTTTGCCAAGTGACACAACCCTATTGTACAGTTCAAATTTCAAACAATTTTCCCATCCAATTGACACTTGTCGACAATGCAAGTGTCAAACGTGTCAAAAATCAGTGTACAAGTAGCAAAGTTTAATCGGTAAGAACCTTGCTACATGTACTCTATAGTGTACAGTTTAGTTTACACTTTGCCGTGTGACATTATCCCATTTTACAGTTTAAATTTCAAATAGTTTTCCTATCCAATTGACACTTCACAACAATGTCAGTGTCAAACAACGTGCCGAAAATCAGAGTACAAATAGCAAAGTTCAATCGGTAAGCACCTTGCTAAGTGTACACTATGGTGTACACATTAGTTTACACTTTGCCAAGTGACATTACCCTATTGGACAGTTTAAATTTCAAACAGTTTTTCCATCCAATTGACACTTCACAAGAATGCAAGTCTAAAAGAACATGTCAAAATCAGTGTACAAATAGCAAAGTTCAATCGGTAAGAACCTTGCTACATGTACACTATACTATACACTTTAGTTTATACTTTACCACGTGACATTACCATGTTGGACTGTTTAAATTTCAAACAGTTTTTCCATCCAATTGACACTTGACAACAATGCAAGTGTCGAACAACGTGTCAAAAATCAGTGTACAAATAGAAAAGTTCAATTGGTAAGAACCTTGCTAGATGAATCATATGGTGTACACTTTAGATTACACTTTGTCACGTGATATTTCGCTGTTGGACAGTTTAAATTTCAAACAATTTTTCCATCCAATTGACATTTTGCAATAATGCAAGTGTCAAACAACGTGCCGAAAATCGGTGTACAAATAACAAAGTTTAGTCGATAAGAACCTTGCTACATGTACACTATGGTGTACACTTTAGTTTCCATTTTGCCACGTGACATTACCCTATTGGACAGTTCAAATTTCAAACAATTTTTCCAACCAATTGACACTTGACAATAATGCAAGTGTCAAACAACGTATCAAAAATTAGTGTACAAATAGCAATGTTCAATAGGTAAGAACGTTACTACATGTACACTATGGTGTACACTTTACTTTATACTTTGCCACATCACCTTACCCTGTTTGATAGTTTAAATTTAAAAAAATTTTCCCATCCAATTGACACTTGACAATAATGCCAGTGTCAAATTACGTGTCAAAAATCAATGTACAAATAGTAATTTTTCTATCCAATTGACACTTGACAACAATGCAAGTGTCAAATAACGGGTCAAAAATCAGTGTACAAATAGCAAAGTTGAATCGGTAAGAACCTTGCTACATGTACACTATGATGTACACTTCAGTTAACACTCTGCCACGTAATATTACCCTATTTGACAATTTAAATTTTAAATAGATTTCCCATCCAATTGACACTTGACAATAATGAAAGTGTCAAACAAATTATCAAAAATCTGTGTACAAATAGAAAACTTCAATCGGTTAGGACATTGCCACATGTACACTATGGTATACACGTTAGTTTACACTTTGCCATGTGACATTATCTTGTTGGACATTTTAAATTTCAAGCAGTTTTCCCATCCCACTGACACTTGACAACAATGCAAGTGTCGAACCGCATGTCGAAAATTAGTGCAGAAAGAGCAAAGGTAAATTCTTAAGAACCTTGCTATATGTACACTATGGTGTATGCTTTAGTTTAAACTTTGCCACCTGACGTTACCCTTTTGGACAGTTTAAATTTCAAACAATTTTTCCAACCAATTGACACTTGGCAACAATGCAAGTGTCAAACAACGTGTCGAAAATCAGTGTACAAATAGCAAAGTTCAATCTGTAAGAACCTTGCAACATGTATACTATGGTGTAAACTTTAGTTTACACTTTGCCACGTGACATTACCCTGTTGAACAGTTTAAATTTCAAACAGTTTTCCCATGCAATTGACAACTGACAGCAATGCAAGTGTCCAACAACCTGTCAAAAATCAGTGTACAAATAACAAAGTTCAATCTGTAAGCACCTTCCTAAATGTACACTATGGTGTACACTTTAGTTTACACTTTGCCACGTGACTTTACACTGTTTGGCAATTTAAATTTCAAATAGTTTTCCCATGCAATTGACACATGACAACAATTTAAGTATCAAACAACATGTCGAAAATCAGCCTACAAATAGCAAAGTTCAATCGGTAAGAACCTTGCTACATGTACACTATGGTGTACCCACTTTAGTTTACACTTTGCCACATGATATTAACGTATTGGACAGTTAAAAGTTTAAATAGTTTTCCCATCCAATTGTCAATTGACTACAATGCAAGTGTCAAACAACCTATCAAAATTCAGTGTACAAATAGCAAAGTTCAATCGGTAAGCACCTTGCTACATGTACATTATGGTGTACACTTTAGTCTACACTTTGCCAAGTGACATTACCCTATTGGACAGTAAAAATTTAAAATAGTTTTCCCATCCAATTAACACTTGACAACAATGAAAGTGTCAAACAACGTGTCAAAAATTAGTGCACAAATAGCGAAGTTCTATCGGTAAGGACCTTGCTACATTACACTATGGTGTACACTTTTTTTTACACTTTGCCAAGAGACGTTACTCTGTTGGACATTTTAATTTTCAAATAGTTTTCGCATCCAATTGACACTTGACAACAATGTAAGTGTCAAACAACGTGTCAAAAATCAGTGTACAAATAGCAAAGTTCAATAGGTAAGAATGTTGCTACATGTACACTATGGTGTACACTTTAGTTTATACTTTGCCACGTGACGTTACCCTGTTGAACAATTTAAATTTCAAACACTTTTCCCATCCGATTGACACTTGATAACAATGCAAGTGCTGAACAATGTAGCAAAAATCAGTGTACAAACAGTAAAGTTCAATCGGTAAGAACCTTGCTAAATGAACAATATTGTGTACACTTCAGATTACACTTTGTCATGTGTCATTACCCTGTTGGACAGTTTAAATTTCAAGCAGTTTTCCCAACCAATTAACACTTGACAACAATGCAAGTGTCAAAAAAGTGTCGAAAATCAGTGTACAAATAGCAAAGTTCAATCGGTAAAGTCCTTGCTACATGTACACTATGGTGTAAACTTTAGTTTACATTTTACCTCGTAAAATTACCCTATTGGACAATTCAAATTTCAAACAGCTTTCCCATCCAATTGACACTTGACAACAATGCAAGTGTCAAACAACGTGTCAAAAATCAGTATACAAAATAGTAAAGTTCAATCGGTAAGAACCTTGCTACATGTACTCTATGGTGTACACTATAGTTTACACTTTGCCACGTGACATTACCTTGTTTGACAGTTTAAATTACAAACAATTTTCCTATCCAATTGAAACTTGACAACAATCCTAGTGTCAAAAAAGTGCTGAAAATCGGAGTACAAATAACAAAGTTCGATCGGTAAGCTCCTTGCTACATGTACACTATGGTGTACACATTAGTTTACACTTTACCAAGTGACATTACCCTGTTGGATAGTTTAAATCTCAAACAGTTTTTCCACCCAATTGACACTTGACAAGAATGCAAGTGTCAGACAAAGTGTCAAAATCATTGTACAAATAGTAAAGTTCAATCGGTAAGAACCTTACTACATGTACACTATGGGGTACATACTTTAGTTGACACTTTATCAGGAGACATTACCCTATTGGATTGTTTAAGTTTCAAACAATTTTCCCATCCAATTGACACTTAACAACAATGTAAGTGTTAGAAAACATGTCAAAAATCTGTGTACAAATAACAGTTTTCCCATCCAATTGACACTTGACAACAATGCAAGTGTCAAACATGTCAAAAATTAGTGCACAAAGGGTGAATTTCAATCGGCAAGAAGCTTGCTCCATGTGCACTACGGTGTACACTTTAGTTTACACTTTCCCACGTGACATTACCCTGTTGGACAATTTAAATTTCAAACAGTTTTCCCATTCCATTGACACTTGACAACAATGCAAGTGTCAAACAACGTGTCAAAAATCAGTGTACAAATAGCAAAGTTCAATCGGTAAGAACTTTGCTACATGTACACTACGGTGTACACTTTAGTTTACACTTTGCCACGTGACGTTACCCTGTTGGAATAGCAAAGTTCAATCCGTAGGACCTTTGCTACATATAAACTATGGTATACACTTTACCACGCAATATTATCCAGTTGGACTGTTTAAATTTCAAATAGTTTTCAGTTCCAATTAACACTTGGCAACTATACAAGTGTCAAACAACGAGTCAAAAATGAATGTACAAATAGCAAAGTTCAATAGGTAAGAACCTTGCGAGATTTACACTATTGTGCATACTTTAGTTTACACTTTACCATTTGACATTACCCTATTGGACAGTTCAAATTTCAAATAGTTTTCCCATCTAATTGACTCTCGTCAACAATGCAAGTTCAAACAACATGTCAAAAATCAGTGTACAAGTAGCAAAGTTCAATCGGTAAGAACCTTACTACACGTACTCTATAAAGTACACTTTTGTTTACACTTTGCCGCGTGACATTACCCCATTTGATAGTTTAAATTTCAAACAATTTTTCCATCCAACTGACACTTGACAACAATGCAAGTGTCAAACAACATGTCAAAAATCAGTGTAGAAATAGCAAAGTTCAATCGGTAAGAACCTTGCTACGTGTGCACAATGTTGTACACTTTAGTTTACACTTTGCCAAGTCACATTACCCTGTTGGACACTTTAAATTTCAAATAGTTTTTCCATCCAATTGACACTTGGCAAGAATGCAAGTATCAAACAACCTGTCAAAAATCAGTGTACAAATAGCAAAGTTCAATCTGTAAGAACTTTGCGACATGTACACAATGTTGTACACTTTAATTTATACTTTGCCACGTGACATTACCCTGTTGGGCCATTTAGATTTCAAACAGTTTTCCCATCTAATTGACACTTGACAACCATGTAGGCGTCGAACAACGTGTCAGAAATCTGTGTACAAATAGCAAAGTTCAATCGGTAGGAACCTTGCAAGATGAACCGTATGTTGTACACTTTAGATTACCCTTTGTCACGTGCTATTTCGCTGTCGAACAGTTTAAATTTCAAACAGTTTTCTCATCCAATTGACACTTGACAACAACGTAAGTGTCAAACAACATGCCGAAAATCAGTGTACAAACAACAAAGTTCAATCGGTAAGAACCTTGCTACATGTACAGTATGGTGTACACTTTAGTTTACATTTTGCCACATGACAGTTCAAATTTCAAATAGTTTTCCCATCCAATTGACACTTGACAACAATGCAAGTGTCAAACAACATGTCAAAAATCACGGTACACATTGCTACATGTACTCTATGGTGTACACTTTAGTTTACACTTTGCCACGTCACATTACCTTGTTTGATAGCATAAATTTCAAACAGTTTTTCCATCCAATTGACACTTGAGAACAATGCAAGTGTCAAACAACGTGTCAAAAATCAATGTACAAATAGCAAAATTGAATCGGTAAAAACCTTGCTAGATGAAAAATATGGTGTTCGCTTTAGATTACACTTTGTCACGTGACATTGCCCTTTTGGACAGTTTAAATTTCAAGTAGTTTTCCCATCCAATTGACACTTGGCAACAATCCAAGTGCCAAAGAATGTGCCGAAAATTTGTGTACAAATTGCAAACTTCAATCGGTAAGATCCTAACTACATGTACACTATGGTGTACACTTTAGTTTACACTTTACCACGTGACATTACCCTATTGAACAGTTCAAATTTCAAACAGTTTTTCCATCCAATTGACACTTGACAATAATATAAGTGTCAAATAACGTGTCAAAAATCAGTATAGAAATAGCACAATTAAATCGGTAAGAACCTTGCTACATGTACACTATAATGTACACACTTTAGTTTACAATTTGCCAGGAGACATTACCCTATTGGATTGTTTAAATTTCAAACAGTTTTCCCATCCAATTGACACTTGACAACAATGCAAGTGTTAGACAATGTGTCAAAAATCTGTGTGCAAATAATAGTTTTCCCATCCAATTGACACTTGACAACAATACAAGTGTCAAACGTGTCAAAAATTAGTGCACAAATAGCAAACTTCAATCAGTAAGAAGCTTACTACATGTACACTATGGTGTACACTTTAGTTTACACTTTACCACGTGACATTACCCTATTGGACAGTTTAAATTTCAAACAATTTTCTCATCCAATTGACACTTGACAGCAATGCAAGTGTTAAACAAAGTGTCAAAAATCTGTGTGCAAATAGCAAAGTTCAATCGGTAAGAATCTTGCGACATGTACACTATGGTGTACACTTTAGTTTATACATTACCATGTGACATTACCCTATTAGGTAGTTCAAATTTCAAACAGTTTTCCCATCCAATTGACACTTGTCAATAATGCAAGTGTCAAACAACATGTCAAAAATCAGTGTACAAGTAGCAAAGTTCAATCGGTAAGAACCTTGCTACATATGCTCTATAGTGTACACTTTACCGCGTGACATTACCCCGTTTGATAGTTTAAATATCAAACAGTTCTCCTATCCAATTGACACTTGACAGCAATGTTAGTGTCAAACAACGTGTCAAAAATTAGAGTACAAATAGCAAAGTTCAATCGGTAAGCACCTTGCTACATGTACAATATGGTGTACATATTAGTATATACTTTGCCAAGTGACGTTACCCTATTGGACAATTTAAATTTCAAACAGTTTTTCCATCCAATTGACACTTGACAAGAATGCTAATGTCAAACAACATGTTAAAAATCAGTGTACAAATAGCAAAGCTCAATCGTTAAGAACCTTGCTACATGTACACAATGTTGTACACTTTAGTTTATACTTTGCCACTTAACATTACCCTGTTGGACAGTTTAAATTTCAAATAGTTTTCCCATCCAATTGACACCTGACAACAATGCAAGTGTCGAACAACGAGTCAAAAATCAGTGTACAAATAGCAAAGTTTAATCGTAAGGACCTCGCAACATGTTCAATATGGTGTACACTTTAGTTTACACTTTGCCACGTGATATCACCCTGTTGGAAAGTTTAAATTTCAAATAGTTTTCCCATCCAATTGACACTTGACAACAAAGCAAGTTTCAAGCAACATGCCGAAAATTAGTGTACAAATAGCAAAGTTCAATCGGTAAGGACCTTGCGATATGTACACTATGGTGTACGTATTAGTTTACACTTTGCCACATGTCATTACCTTGTTGGACAATCTAAATTTCAAACAGTTTTCCCATCCAATTGACACTTGACAACAATGGAAGTGTCAAACAATGCATCAAAAATCAGTTTACAACTAGCAAAGATCAATCGGTAAGAACCTTGCGATATGTACACTGTGGTGTACACTTTAGTTTACACTTTGCACGTGACATTAGCCTGTTGGAATCTTGCGACATGTACACTACGATGTACACTTTAGTTTACACTTTACCATGTGACATTACCCTATTGGACAGTTCAAATTTCAAACAGTTTTTCCATCCAATTGACACTTGTCAATAATGCAATTGCCAAACAATGTGTCAAAAATCAGTGTATAAATGCCAAAGTTCAATCGGTAAGAACCTTGCTACATGTACTCTACAGTGTACACTTTAGTTTATACTTTACCACGTGACATTATGCCATTTGACAGTTTAAATTTCAAACAGTTTTCCTATCCAATTGACACTTGACAACAATGCCAGTGTCAAACAACGTGCCGAAAATCAGAGTACAAATAGCAAAGTTCAATCAGTAAGCACCTTCCTACATGTACACTATGGTGTACACATTAGCTTACACTTTGCCAAGTGACATTACCCTATTGGACAGTTTAAATTTCAAACAGTTTTTCCATCCAATTGACACTTGATAACAATGCAAGTGTCGAACAACATGTCAAAAATTAGTGTACAAATAGCAAAGTTCAATTGGTAAGAACCTTTCTAGATGAACCATATGGTGTAAACTTTAGATTACACTTTGTCATGTGACATTTTGCTGTTGGACAGTTTAAATTTCAAACAGTTTTCCTATCCAATTGGCACTTGACAACAATGCTAGTGTCAAACAACGTGCCGAAAATCAGAGTGCAAATAATAAAGTTCAATCGGTAAGCACCTTGCTACATGTACACTATGGTGTACACATTGGTTTACACTTTGTCAAGTGACATTACCCTGTTGGACAATTTAAATTTCAAATAGTTTTTTTCATCCAATTGTCACTTGACAAGAATGCAAGTGCCAAACAACCTGTCAAAAATCAATGAAGAAATAGCAAAGTTCAATCGGCAAGAACCTTGCTACATGTACACTATGGTGTACAAACTTTAGTTTACACTTTTCCAGGAGACATTACCCTATTGGACTGTTCAAATTTCAAACAGGTTTTCTATCCAATTGACACTAGACAACAATACAAGTGTCGAACAACGTGTCAAAAATTAGTGGACAAATAGTAAAGTTCAATCAGTAAGAACCTTGCTAGATGAACCATATGGTGTACACTTTAGATTACACTTTGTCACATGACATTTCGCTGTTGGATAGTTTAAATTTCATATAGTTTTCCTACCCAATTGACACTCGACAACAATGCAAGTGTTAAACAATGTTCCAAAAATCAGTGTACAAATAACAAAGTTTAATTGGTAAGAACCTTGCTACATGTACACTATGGTGTACACTTTTGTTTGCATTTTGCCACATGACATTATCCTATTGGATAGTTCAAATTTCAAACACTTTTACCATCCAATTGACACTTAACAACAATGCAAGTGTCAAACAATGTGTCAAAAATCAGTGTACAAATTGCAAAGTTCAATCGGTAAAAACCTAGCTACATGTACTCTATGGTGTACACTTTAGTTTACACTTTGCCACATGACATTACCCTATTTGATAGCTTAAATTTCAAACAGTTTTCCCATCCAATTGACACTTGACAACAATACAAGTGTCAAACAACGTGTCTAAAATCAGTGTACAATTAGAAAATTTCAATCGGTAAGAACCTTGCTAGATGAACAATATGGTGTACACTTTAGATTACACTTTGTAACATGACATTACCCTGTTGGACAGTTTAAATTTCAAGAAGTTTTCCCATCCAATTGACACTTGACAACAATCTATGTGTCAAACAACGTGCTGAAAATAAGTTTACAAATAGCAAAGTTCAATCGATAAGGTCCTTCCTACATGTACACTATGGTGTACACTTTAGTTTACACTTTGCCACGTGACATTACCCTATTGAAAAATTCAAAATTTAAATTGTTTTTTCATCCAATTGACACTTGACGATAATGCAAGTGTTGAACAATGTGTCAAAAATTAAGGTACACCTTGCTACATGTACTCTATGGTGTACACTTTAGTTTACACTTTACCACGTGACATTACCCTATTTGATAGCTTAAATTTTAAATAGTTTTCCCATCCAATTGACACTTTACAACAATGCAAGCGTCAAACAACGTATCAAAAATCAGTGAACAAATAGCAAAGTTGAATCGGTAAGAATCTTGCTAGATGAACAATATGGTGTAAGCTTTAGATTACACTTTCTGACGTGACGTTGCCCGTTTGGACGTTTCAATTTCAAGCAGTTTTCCCATCCAATTAACACTTGACAACAATCCAAGTGTCAAACAATGTGCCAAAAATCAGTGTACAAATTGCAAACTTTAATCGGTAAGGTCCTTGCTACATGTACACTGTGGTTTACACTTTAGTTTATACTTTGCCACGTGACATTACCCTATTGAACAGTTCGAATTTCATACAGTTTTTCCATCCAATTGACACTTGACAACAATGCGAGTGTCAAACAACGTGTCAAAAAGCAGTGTACAAATAGCAAAGTTCAATCTGTAAGAACCTTGCTACATGTACACTACGGTGTACACACTTTAGTTTACAATTTGCCAGGAGACATTACACTATTGGACTGCTTAAATTTCAAATAGTTTTTCCATCCAATTGACACTTGACAACAATGCATGTGTCACATAACGTGTCAAAAAGTGGTGTACAAACAATGGTTTTCCCATCCAATTGACACTTGACAACAATTCAAGTGTCAAATGTGTCAAAAATTAGTATACAAATAGCAAAGTTCAATCGGTAAGAAGCTTACTACATGTACACTAAGGCGTACACATAGTTTACACTTTGCCACGTGACATTACCCTGTTGGACAGTTTAAATTTCAAACAATTTTTCCATCCAATTGACACCTAACAACAATGCAAGTGTCAAACAACGTGTCAAAAATTTGTGTAAAAATAGTAAAGTTCAATTGGTAAGAATCTTGCGACATGTACACTATGGTGCAAGCTTTAGTTTAAACTTTACCATGTGATATTATCCTAATGGACAGTTCAAATTTCAAACAGTTTTCCCATCCAATTGACACTGTCAACAATGCAAGTGTCAAACAACGTTTCAAAAATCACTGTATAAGTAGCAAAGTTCAATCGGTAAGAACCTTGTTCGATGTACTCTATAGTTTACACTTTGCCACGTGACATTACCCCGTTTGACAGTTTAAATTTCAAACTATTTTTCTATCCAATTGACACTTGACGACAATGCCGGTGTCAAACAATGTGTCGAAAATCAGAGTACAAATAGCAAAGTTCAATAGGTAAGCACCTTGCTACATGTACACTATGGTATACACATTAGTTTACACTTTGCTAAGTGACATTACCCTATTGGACAATTTAAATTTCAAACAATTTTTCCATCCAATTGACACTTGACAAGAATAGAAGTGTCCAACAATCTGTCAAAAATCAGTGTACAAATAGCAAAGTTCAATCGGTAAGAACCTTACTACATGTACACTATGATGTACACTTTAGTTTACACTTTGCCACATAACATTACCCTGTTTGACAGTTTAAATGTCAAACAATTTTCCCATCCAATTGACACTTGACAATAATGCAAGTATCAAACAACGAACCGAAAATCAGGGTACAAATAACAAAGTTCAATCGGTAAGGTCCATGCTACATGTACACTATGGTGTACACTTTAATTTACATTTTGCCACGTGACATTACCCTATTGGACAGTTCAAATTTCAAACAGTTTTCTCATCCAATTGACACTTGACAACAATACAAGTGTCAAACAACATTTCAAAAATCAGTGTACAAGTAGCAAAGTTCAATCTGTAAGAACCTTGCAACATGTACTGTATAATGTACACATTAGTTTACACTTTACCACGTGACATTAACATGTTTGACAGTTTGAATTTCAAATAGTTTTCCTATCCAATTGACACTTGACAACAATGCTAATGTCAAACAACGTGCCGAAAATTAGAGTACAAATAGCAAAGTTATATCGGTAAGCACCTTGCTACATGTACACTATGGTGTACACATTAATTTACTCTTTGCCAAGTGACATTACCCTGTTGGAGAGCTTAAATTTCAAACAATTTTTTAATCGAATTGACAATTGACAAGAATGAAAGTATCAAACAACATGTAAAAAATCAGTGTACAATTAGCAAAGTTCAATCGGTAAGAACCTTGCTACATGTACACAATGCTGTATACTTTAGTTTACACTTTGCCACGTGATATTTTGCTGCTGGAAAGTTTAAATTTCAAGCTGTTTTCCTATCCAATTGACACTTGACAACAATGCCAGTGTCAAACAACGTGCCAAAAATCAGAGTACAAATAACAAAGTTCAATCGCTAAGCACATTGCTACATGTACAGTATGGTGTACACATTGGTTTATACTTTGTCAAGTGACATTACCCTGTTGGACAATTTAAATTTCAAACAGTTTTTTCATCCAATTGACACTTGACAAGAATGCAAGTGTTAAACAACCTGTCAAAAATCAGTGTACAAATAGCATAGTTCAATTGGTAAGAACCTTGATACATGTACACAATGCTGTACACATTAGTTTATACTTTGCCCTGTGACATTACCCTGTTGGACTGTTTAAATTTCAAGTAGTTTTTCCATCCAATTGACATTAGATGACAATGCAAGTGTCGAACAACGTGTCAAAAATCAGTGTACAAATAGCAAAGTTCAATCGGCAAGAACCTTGCTAGATGAACCATATGGTGTACACTTTAGATTACACTTTGTCACGTGACATTTTACTGTTGGACAATTTAAATTTCATACAGTTTTCCCATCCAATTGACACTTGACGACAGTGCAAGTGACAAACAACATGCCAAAAATTAGTGTACAAATAAAAAAGTTTAATTGGTAAGAACCTTGCTACATGTACACTATGGCGTACACTTTAGTTTACACTTTGCCCAGTGACATTACCCTATTGGACAGTTTAAATTTCAAATAGTTTTCCCATCCAATTATAATTTGACAACAATGCAAGTGTCAAACAACGTGCTAAAAATTTGTATACAAATAGCAAAGTTCAATCGGTAAGAACCTTGCTACATTAGACTATGGTGCACACTTTTGTTTACACTTTGCCACGAGACGTTACGCTATTGGACAATTTAAATTTCAAATAGTTTTCCCATCTGATAGGCACTTGACTACAATGCAAGTGTCAAACAATGTGCCAAAAATCAGTGTACAAATAGCAAAGTTCAAGCGGTAAGGTCCTTGCTATATGAACACTATGGTGTACACTTTAGTTTACATTTTGCCACGTGACATTACCTTATTGGACAGTTCAAATTTCAAATAGTTTCCCCCTCCAATTGACACTTGACAACAATGCAAGTGTCAAACAACGCGTAAAAAATCATTGTACAAGTAGCAAAATTCAATCGGTTAGAACCTTGCTACATGTACTCTATGGTGTACACTTTAGTTTACACTTTGCCACGTAACATTACCCCATTTGACAGTTTAGATTTCAAACAGTTTTCCTATCTAATTGACACTTGACAACAATGCCAGTGTCAAACAACATGCTAAAAATTAGAGTACAAAGAGCAAAGTTCAATCGGTAAGCACCATGTTACATGTACACTATGGTGTACACATTAGTTTACCCTTTCCCAAGTGACATTACCCGGTTGGATAGTTTAAATTTCAAACAGTTTTTCCATCCAATTGACACTTGGCAAGAATGCAAGTGTCAAACAACATGTCAAAAATCAGTGTACAAATAGCAAAGTTCAATCGTTAAGAACATTGCTACATGTACACTATGTTGTACACTTTAGTTTATACTTTGCCACGTGACATTACCCTGTTGGATAGTTTAAATTTCAAACGATTTTCTTATCCGATTAACACTTGACAACAATACAAGTGTCGAACAACGTGTCAAAAATCAGTGTACAAATAGCAAAGTTCAATCGGTAAGAACCTTGCTAGATGAACCATATGGTGTACACTTTAGATTACACTTTGTCACGTGACATTTCGCTGTGGGATAGTTTAAATTTCAAGTAGTTTTCCTATCCAATTGACACTTGACAACAATGCAAGTGTCAAACAACGTGCCGAAAATCAGTGTACAAATAAAAATGTTTAATTGGTAAGAACCTTGCTACATGTACACTATGGCCTACACTTTAGTTTACACTTTGCAAAGTGACATTACCCTATTGGACAGTTTAAATTTCAAATAGTTTTCCCATCCAATTATAATTTGACAACAATGCAAGTGTCAAACAACGTGCTAAAAATTTGTATACAAATAGCAAAGTTCAATCGGTAAGAACCTTGCTACATTAGACTATGGTGCACACTTTTGTTTACACTTTGCCACGAGACGTTACGCTATTGGACAATTTAAATTTCAAATAGTTTTCCCATCTGATAGGCACTTGACTACAATGCAAGTGTCAAACAATGTGCCAAAAATCAGTGTACAAATAGCAAAGTTCAAGTGGTAAGGTCCTTGCTATATGAACACTATGGTGTACACTTTAGTTTACATTTTGCCACGTGACATTACCTTATTGGACAGTTCAAATTTCAAATAGTTTCCCCTTCCAATTGACACTTGACAACAATGCAAGTGTCAAACAATACGTAAAAAATCATTGTACAATTAGCAAAGTTCAATCGGTTAGAACCTTGCTACATGTACTCTATGGTATACACTTTAGTTTACATTTTGCCATGTAACATTACCCCATTTGACAGTTTAGATTTCAAACAGTTTTCCTATCTAATTGACACTTGACAACAATGCCAGTGTCAAACAACGTGCTGAAAATCAGAGTACAAAGAGCAAAGTTCAATCGGTAAGCACCATGTTACATGTACACTATGGTGTACACATTAGTTTACCCTTTTCCAAGTGACATTACTCGGTTGGATAGTTTAAATTTCAAACAGTTTTTCTATCCAATTGACACTTGACAACAATGCAAGTGTCAAATAGCATGTAAAAACTCAGTGTACAAATAGCAAAGTTCAATCGTTAAGAACCTTGCTACATGTACACTATGTTGTACACTTTAGTTTATACTTTGCCACGTGACATTACCCTGTTGGACAGTTTAAATTTCAAACAATTTTCTTATCCGATTAACACTTGACAACAATACAAGTGTCGAACAACGTGTCAAAAATCAGTGTACAAATAGCAAAGTTTAATCGGTAAGAACCTTGCTAGATGAACCATATGGTGTACACTTTAGATTACACTTTGTCACGTGACATTTCGCTGTCGGATAGTTTAAATTTCAAGTAGTTTTCCTATCCAATTGACACTTGACAACAATACAAGTGTCAAACAACATGCCGAAAATTAGTGTACAAATAAAAAAGTTTAATTGGTAAGAACCTTGTTACATGTACACTATGGCGTACACTTTAGTTTACACTTTACCTAGTGACATTACCCTATTGGATAGTTTAAATTTCAAATAGTTTTCCCATCCAATTAACATTTGACAACAATGCAAGTGTCAAACAACGTGTTAAAAATCTGTATACAAATAGCAAAGTTCAATCGGTAAGAACCTTGCTACATTATACTATGGTGCACACTTTTGTTTACACTTTGCCACGAGACGTTACGCTATTGGACAATTTAAATTTCAAATAGTTTTCCCATCTGATAGGCACTTGACTACAATGCAAGTGTCAAACAATGTGCCAAAAATCAGTGTACAAATAGCAAAGTTCAAGCAGTAGGGTCCTTGCTATATGAACACTATGGTGTACACTTTAGTTTACATTTTGACACGTGACATTACCCTATTGGACAGTTCAAATTTCAAACAGTTTCCCCCTCCAATTGACACTTGACAACAATGCAAGTGTCAAACAACGCGTAAAAAGTCATTGTACAAGTAGCAAAGTTCAATCGGTTAGAACCTTGCTACATGTACACTATGGTGTACACTTTAGTTTACACTTTGCCACGTGACATTACCCCGTTTGACAGTTTAGATTTCAAACAGTTTTCCTATCTAATTGACACTTGACAACAATACCAGTGTCAAACAACGTGCTGAAAATCAGAGTACAAAGAGCAAAGTTCAATCGGTAAGCACCATGTTACATGTACACTATGGTGTACACATTAGTTTACCCTTTTCCAAGTGACATTACCCGGTTGGATAGTTTAAATTTCAAACAGTTTTTCTATCCAATTGACACTTGACAAAATGCAAGTGTCAAACAACATGTCAAAAATCAGTGTACAAATAGCAAAGTTCAATCATTAAGAACCTTGCTACATGTACACTATGTTGTACACTTTAGTTTATACTTTGCCACGTGACATTACCCTGTTGGACAGTTTAAATTTCAAACAATTTTCTTATCCGATTAACACTTGACAACAATACAAGTGTCGAACAACGTGTCAAAAATCAGTGTACAAATAGCAAAGTTCAATCGGTAGGAACCTTGCTAGATGAACCATATGGTGTACACTTTAGATTACACTTTGTCACGTGACATTTTACTGTTGGACAATTTAAATTTCATACAGTTTTCCCATCCAATTGACACTTGACGACAGTGCAAGTGTCAAACAACATGCCGAAAATCAGTGTACAAATAACAAAGTTCAATCGGTAAGAACCTTGCTACATGTGCACTATGGTGTACACTTTGTTTACATTTTACCACTTGACATTACCCTATTGGATAGTTCAAATTTCAAACAGTTTTCCCATCCAATTGAAACTTGACAACAATACAAGTGTCAAACAATGTGTCAAAAATTAGTGTACAAATAGCAAAGTTCAATCGTAAAAACCTTGCTACATGTACTCTATGATGTACACTTTAGCTTACACTTTGCCATGTGACATTACCCTATTTGATAGCTTAAATTTCAAATAGTTTTCCAATCCAATTGATACTTGACAATAGTGCTAGTGTCAAACAACGTGTCAAAAATTAGTGTACAAATAGCAAAGTTCAGTCGCAAAGAACCTTGCTAGATGAACAATATAGTGTACACTTTAGTTTACATTTTGCCACGTGACATTACCCTATTGAAAAGTACAAATTTCAAATAGTTTTCCCATCCAATTGATACTTGACAACAATGCAAGCGTCAAACAACGTGTCAAAAATCACTATACTAGTAGCAAAGTTCAATCGGTAAGAACCTTGCTACATGTACTTTATGGTGTACGCTTTAGTTTACACTTTGCCACATCACATTACCCCATTTGACAGTTTAAATTTCAAACAATTTTCATATTCGATTGACACTTGACAACAATGCCAGTGTCAAACAACGTGCCGAAAATCAGAGTACAATTAGCAAAGTTCAATCGGTAAAAACCTTACTACATTTACACTATGTGGTACACTTTACCTTATACTTTGCCACGTGACTTTACCCTATCGGACAGTTTAAATTTCAAACAGTTTTCCCATCCAATTGGCACTTGACAACAGTGCAAGTGTGAGACAATGTGTCAAAAACCTATGTACAAATAACAGTTTTCCCATCCAATTGGCACTTGACAACAATGCAAGGGTCAAACATCTCCAAAATCAGTGTACAAATAGCAAACTTCAATCGATAAGAAGCTTGCTACATGTACACTATGATGTACACTTCAGCTTACATTTTACCACGTGACATTACCTTGTTAGACAGTTTAAATTTCAAAAAATTTTCCCATCCAATTGACACTTGACAACAATGCAAGTGTCAAACGTGTCAAAAATCTGTGTACAAATAGCAAAGTTAAATCGGTAAGAACCTTGCTTCATGTGCTCTATGGTGTACACTTTAGTTTACAGTTTACCACGTGACATTACCTTGCTTGATATCTTAAATTTTAAACAGTTTTTCCATCCAATTGACACTTGACAACAATGCAAGTGTCAAACAACGTGTCAAAAATCAGTGTACAAATAGCAAAGTTCAATCAGTAAGAAACTTGCTAGATGAACAATATGGTGTAAACTTTAGATTACGCTTTGTCACGTGACATTACCCTGTCGGACAGTTTAAATTTCAAGCAGTTTTTCCATCCAATTGACACTTGACAACAATCCAAGTGTCAAACAACGTGCTGAAAATCAGTGTATAAATAGCAAAGTTCAATCGATAAGGTCCTTACTACATGTACACAATGGTGTGCACTTTAGTTTTCACTTTGCCACGTGACATTACCCTGTTGAACAGTTCAAATTTCAAAGAGTTTTTCCAGCCAATTGACACATGACAACAACACAGCTGTCGAACAATGTGTCAAAAATTAGTGTAGAAATAGCAAATTTCAATTAGTAAGAATCTGGCTACATGTACACTATGGTGTACACACTTTAGTTTACACTTTGCCATGTGACATTAACCTATTGGACAGTTTAAATTTCAAACAGTTTTCCCAGCCAGTTGACACTTGACAACAATGCAAGTGTCAGACAACGTGTTAAAAATCTGTGTACAAATAACAGCTTTCCAATCCAATTGACACTTGACAACAATGCAAGAGTCAAAAGTGTCAAAAATCAGGGTACAAATAGCAAACTTCAATCAATAAGATGCTTGCTACATGTACACTATGGTGTACACTTTAGTTTACAGTTTACCACGTGACATTGCCCTGTTGGACAATTTAAATTTCAAACAGTTTTACCATCCAATTGACAATTGACAACAATGCAAGTGTCAAACAACCTGTCAAAAATCTGTGTACAAATAACAAAGTTCAATTGGTAAGCACCTTACTACATGTACACTGTGGCGTACACATTAGTTTACACTTTGTCAAGTGATATTACACTATTGGACAGTTTAAATTTCAAATAGATTTCCCATCCAATTAACACTTGACAACAATGCAAGTGTAAAACGTGTCAAGAATCTGTGTAAAAATAGCAAAGTTCAATCGGTAAGGACCTTGCAACAATACACTATGGTGCACACTTTTGTTTACACTTTGCCACAAGACGTTACCCTATTGGACAGTCTAAATTTCAAATAGTTTTCCCATCCAATTGACACTTGACAACAATGCATGTGTCAAACAACGTGTCCAAAATTAGTGTACAGATAGCAATGTTCAATCGGTAAGAACCTCGCTAGACGAACAATATGGAGTATACTTTAGATTACACTTTGTCACGTGACATTACTCGGTTGGACAGTTTAAATTTCAAATAGTTTTTCCATCCAATTGACACTTGACAACAATGCAAGTGCCAAACATTAGTGTACAAATAGCAAAGTTCAATCGGTAAAAACCATGCCACATGTACACTATGGTGTACACTTTTGTTTACACTTTTCCACGTGACATTACCCTGTTTGACAGTTTAAATTTCACTCAGTTTTTCCGTCCAGTTGACACTTGACAACAATGCAAGTGTCAAACAACGTGTTGAAAATCAGTGTACAAACAGCAAAGTTCAATCCGTAAGAACCTTGCTACATGTACTCTATGGTATACACCTTAGTTTACACTTTGCCACGTAACATTACCCTGTTTGACAATTTAAATTTCAAACAGTTTTCCCATCCTATTGACACTTGAGAACAATGCAAATGTCAAACAACATGTCAAAAATCAATGTACAAATAGCAAATTTTCCATCCAATTGACACTTGACAACAATGCAAGTGTCAAACAACGTGTCAAAAATCATGTACAAATAGCAAAGCTCAATCGGTAAAAATCTTGCTACATGTACGCTATGGTGTACACTTTAGTTTACACTTTGCCACGTGACATTACCCTGTTTGACAGTTTCAATTTCAAATAGTTTTCCCATCCAATTGACACTTGACAACAAAGCAAGTGTCAAACAAAGTGTCAAAAATTTGTGTACAATTAGAAAAGTTCAATCGGTAAGGACCTTGCTACATGTAAACTGTGGTATGCACTTTAGTTTAACATTTGCTATGTGACGTTCCCTATTGGACAGTTTAAATTTCACTCAGTTTTTCCTTCCAATTGACACTTGACAACAATGCAAATGTCAAACAACGTGTCGAAAATCAGTGTACAAACTGTAAAGTTCAATCCGTAAGAACTTTACTACATGTACACTATGGTGCATAGTTTAGTTTATACTTTGCCCAGTGACGTTACCCTGTTAGAAAGTTTAAATGTCAAATAGTTTTCCCATCTAATTGACACTTAACAACAATGTAAGTCTCAAACAAAATGTCAAAAATCTGTATACAAATAGAAAAGTTCAATCGGTAGGGACCTTGCTACATGTACACTATGGTATACACTTTAATTTACACTATGCCACGTGACATTGCCCTGTTGGATAGTTTAAATTTCCAATAGTTTTCCCATCCAATTGAAACTTGACAACAATGCAAGTGTCACACAATGTATCGAAAATCAGTGTACAAATAGCAAAGTTCAATTCGTAAGAACCTTGCTTCATGTACACTCTGGTGTACACTTCAGTTTACACTTTGCCACATGACGTTACCCTATTTGACAGTTTGAATTTCAAACAGTTTTTTTCATCCAATTGACATTTGACAACAATATAAGTGTCAAACAACGCGTCAAAAATCAGTGTACAAATAGCAAAGTTTAATCGGTAAGACCCTTGCTACATGTACACTATGGTGTACCCACTTTAATTTACACTTTGCCACGTGACATTACCCTGTTGGATAGTTTAAATTTCAAATAGTTTTCCCATCCAATTGACACTTTAAAGCAATGCAAGTGTCAAATAACGTGTCAAAAATTAGTGTACAAATAGCAAAGTTCAATCGGTAAAAACCTTGCAACATGTACTCTATGGTATACAAATTAGTTTACACTTTGCCATGTGACATTACCCTGTTTGACAGTTTAAATTTCAAACAGTTTTCCCGTCCTATTGACACTTGACAACAATGCAAATGTCAAACAACGTGTCAAAAATCAATGTACAAATAGCAATTTTTTCATCCAATTGACACAACAATGTGTAAAAAATATGTACAAATAGCAAAGCTCAATCGGTAAGAACCTTGCTATATGTACACTATGGTGTACACTTTAGTTTAGACTTTACCACGTGACATTACCCTGTTTGATAGTTTAAATTTCAAATAGTTTTCTCATCCAACTGACACTTGACAACAATGCAAGTGTCAAACAAAGTGCCAAAAATCTGTGTACAATTAGACAAGTTCAATGGGTAAGGACCTTGCTACATGTACATTTTGGTATGAACTTTAGTTTATACTTTGCCACGTGATGCTACCCTGTTGGATAGCTTAAATTTCACTCAATTTTTCCTTCCAATTGACACTTGACAACAATGCAAATGTAAAACAATGTGTCAAAAATCAGTGTACAAACTGCAAAGTTCAATCCGTAAGAACTTTACTACAAGTACACTATGGTGTACAATTTAGTTTATACTTTGCCCAGTGATGTCACCCTATTGGAAAGTTTAAATGTCAAATAGTTTTCCCATTTAATTGACACTTGACAACAATTCAAGCATCAAACGACGTGTCAAAAATTAGTGTACGAATAGCAAAGTTCAATCGGTAAGAACCTGGCTAGATGAACAATATGGTGTACACTTTAGATTACACTTTGTCACGTGACATTACCCTATTGGACAGTTTAAATTTCAAATAGTTTTCCCATCCAATTGACACTTAACAACTATGCAAGTGTCAAACAACGTGTCAAAAATAAGTGTAAAGACAGCAAAGTTCAATTCGTAAGAACCTTGCTTCGTGTACACTATGGTGTACACTTTAGTTTACACTTTGCCACATGACGTTACCGTGTTGGACAGTTTAAATTTAAAACAGTTTTTTGACACTTGACAACGATCTAAGTGTCAAACAACGTGTCAAAAATTAGTGTACAAATACCAAAATTCAATCGGTAAGAACCTTGCTACATGTACACTATGGTGTACACATTAGTTTACACTTTCCCGAGTTACATTACCCTGTTTGACTGTTTATATTTCAAATAGTTTTCCCATCTAATTAACACTTAACAACAATGCAAGTGTCAAACAACGTATCAAAAATAATTGTACAAATAGCAGTTTTTCCATCCAATAGACAATTGAAAACAATGCAAGTGTCAAACAATGTGTCAAAAATCTGTGTACAAATTACAAAGTTCAATCCGTAAGAACCTAGCTACATGTACACTGTGGTGTACACTTTAGTTTACACTATGCCAAATGACATTACTCTGTTTGACAGTTTAAATTTCAAATAGTTTTCCCATCCAATTGACACTTGACAACAATGCAAGTGTCAAACAAAGTTTCAACTATCTGTTTACAAATAGAAATGTTCAATCAGTAAAGACCTTGCTACATTTACACTATGGTGTACACTTTTACACTTTACCAAGTGACATTACCCTGCTAGATAGTTTAAATTTCAAGTAGTTTTCCCATCCAATTGACACTTGATAACATTGCAAGTGTAAAACAATGTGTCAAAAATAAGGGTACAAACAGCAAAGTTCAATTCGTAAGAACCATGCTACATGTACCCTATGGTGTACACTTTAATTTACACTTTGCCACGTGCTACATGTACCCTATGGTGTACACTCTAATTTACACTTTGCCACGTGACGTTACCTTGTTGGACAGTTTAAATTTCAAACAGTTTTTCCATCCAGTTGACACTTGACAACAATGTAAGTGTCAAACAACATGTCAAAAATCAGTTTACAAATAGTAAAGTTCAATCATTAAGAACCTTGCTACATGTACACTCTGGTGCACCCACTTTAGTTTACACTTTGCCACGTGACATTACCCTGTTGGACAGTTTAAATTTCAAACAATTTTCCCATCCAATAGACAATTGACAACAATGCAAGTGTTAGACAACCTATCAAAAATTAGTGTACAAGTTGCAAAGTTCAATCGGTAAGCACCTTTCTACATGTACTCCATGGTGTACACTTTAGTTCACACTTTGCCAAGTGACATTATGCTTTTGGATAGTTCAAATTTCAAACAATTTTTCCATCCAATTGACACTTGCGAACAATGTAAGTGTTGAACAATGTGTCAAAAATCAGTGTAGAAATAGAAAAGTTCAATCGGTAAGGACCTTGATACATGTACACTATGGTATACACTTTAGTTTACACTTTTCCATGTGACATTACCTTGTTGGACAGTTTAAATTTCAAATAGTTTTTCCATCCAATTGACACTTGACAATGATGCAAGTGTCAAAAAACATGTCAAAAATAGTATAAAAATAGCAAAGTTCAATTCGTAAGAACCTTGCTACATGTACACTATGGTGTACACTTTAATTTACACTTTGCGACGTGACATTAACCTATTGGACTGTTTAAATTTCAAATAGTTTTTCCACTCAATTGACACTTGACAACAATCTAAGTGTCAAACAACGTTTCAAAAATCAGTGTACAAATAGCAAAGTTGAATCGGTAAGAACCTTGCCACATGTACACTATGGTGTTCACTTTAGTTTACACTTTCCCACGTGACATTACCCTGTTTGACGGTTTAAATTTCAAACAGTTTTTCGATCCAATTGACACTTGACAACAATGCAAATGTCAAACAACGTGTCAAAAATCAATGTACAAATAACAGTTCTTCCATCCAATTGACAATTGACAACAATTCAAGTGTCAAACAACGTGTCAAAAATCAGTGTACAAATAGCAAAGTTCAATCGGGAAGAACCTTGCTACATGTACACTTTAGTTTACGCTGTGCCACGTGACATTACCATGTTTGACAGTTTAAATTTCAAATAGTTCTCCTATCCAATTGAGACTTGACAACAATGCAAGTCTCAAACAAAGTTTCAAAAATCTATGTACAAATAAAAAAGTTCAATTGGTAATGACCTTGCTACAGGTACACAATGGTATACACTTTAGTTTACACTATGCCCCGTGACATTACCCTGTTGGACAGTTTAAATTTCAAACAGTTTTCCCAACCAATTGACACTTGACGACAATGCACGTGTCAAATAACGTGTCAAAAATCAGTGTTCAAATAGCAAAGTTCAATCGATAAGAACCTTGCTACATGTACCCACCTTAATTTACACTTTGCCACATGACATTACCCTGTTGGACAGTTTAAATTTTAAATAGTTTTCCCATCCAATCGACACTTGACAACAATGCAAGTTTCAAACTTGTCAAAAATCAATGTACAAATAGTAGTTTTTCCATCCAAATGACACTTGACAAAAATGCAAGTGTCAAACAACGTGTCAAAAATCATTGTACAAATAGCAATGCTCAATCGGTAAGAACCTTGCAACATGTACGCTATGGTGTACACTTTAGTTTATACTTTGCCACGTGACATTACCCTGTTTGACAGTTTAAATTTCAAATAATTTTTCCATCCAATTGACACTTGACAACAATGCAAATGTCAAACAAAGTGTCAAAAATTTGTGTACAATTAGAAAAGTTCAATCGATAAGGACGTTGCAACATGTACACTATGGTATACACTTTAGTTTATACTTTGCCATGTGACATTATCCTGTTGGACAATTTAAATTTCACTCAATTTTCCCTTCCAATTGACACTTGACAACAATGCAAGTGTCAAACAACGTGTCGAAAATCAGTGTACAAACTGCAAAGTTTAATCCGTAAAAACTTTACTGCATGTACACTATGGTGTACAATTTAGTTTATACTTTGCCCAGTTACGTTACCTTGTTGGACAGGTTAAATGTCAAATAGTTTTCCCATCCAATTGATACTTCACAACAATGTAAGTGTCAAACAACATGTCGAAAATCAGTGTACAAATATCAAAGTATAATTCGGAAGAACCTTGCTACATGTACACTATGGTTCACACTTTAGTTTACACTTTGCCACGTGACGTTAACATTCTGGATAGTTTAAATTTCAAATAGTTTTTCCACCCAATTGACACTTGACAACAATCTAAGTGTCAAACAACGTTTCAAAAATCAGTGTACAAATAGCAAAGTTCAATCGGTAAGAACCTTGCCACATGTACACTATGGTGTACACTTTAGTTTACACTTTCCCACGTGACATTACCCTATTTGACAGTTTAAATTTCAAACAGTTTTCACATCCAATTGACACTTGACAACAATTCAAGTGTCAGACAACGTGTCAAAAATCAATGTAAAAATAGCAGTTCTTCCATCCAATTGACAATTGACAACAATGCAAGTGTTAAAAATTAGTGTACAGATAGCAAAGTTCAATCGATAAGAACCTTGCTACATGTACACAATGGTGTACACTTTAGTTTACACTATGCCACGTGACATTACCCTGTTTGACAGTTTAAATTTCAAATAGTTTTTCCATCTAATTGACACTTGACAACAATGCAAGTGTCAAACAAAGTTTCAAAAATATGTGTAAAAGTAGAAAAGTTCAATCGGCAAGTACCTTGCTACATGTACACTATGGTATACACTTTACTTTACACTATGCCATGTGACATTGCCCTGTTGGACAGTTTAAATTTCCAAAAGTTTTCCCATCCAATTGAAACTTGACAACAATGCAAGTGTCAAACAACGTGTCGAAAATCAGTGTACAAACAGTAAAGTTCAATTTGTAAGAACCTTGCTACATGTACACTATGGTGTACACTTCAGTTTACACTTTGTGACATGACGTTACCCTATTTGACAATTTGAATTTCAAACAGTTTTCCCATCCAATTGACATTTGACAACGATGTAAGTGTCAAACAATGCGTTAAAAATCAGTGTACAAATAGCAAAGTTTAATCGGTAAGACCCTTGCTACATGTACACTATGGTGTACCCACTTTAATTTACACTTTGCCACGTGACATTACCCTGTTAGATAGTTTAAATTTCATATAGTTTTCCCATCCAATTGACACTTTAAAACAATGCAAGTGTTAAATAACGTGTCAAAAATTAGTGTACAAATAGCAAAGTTCAATCGGTAAGAACCTTGCTACATGTACTCTATGGTATACACTTTAGTTTACACATTGCCATGTGACATTACCCTGTTTGACAGTTTAAATTTCAAATAGTTTTCCCATCCTATTGGCACTTAACAACAATGCAAATGTCAAATAACGTGTCAAAAATCAATGTACAAATAGCAGTTTTTCCATCCAATTGACACTTGACAGCAATGGAAGTGTCAAACAACGTGTCAAAAATCATGTACAAATAGCAAAGCTCAATCGGTAAGAACCTTGCTACATGTATGCTATGGTGTACACTTTAGTTTACACTTTGCCACGTGACATTACCCTATTTGACAGTTTAAATTTCAAATAGTGTTCCCTTCCAATTGACACTTGACAACAATGCAAGTGTCAAACAAAGTGTCAAAAATCTGTGTACAATTAGAAAAGTTCAATCGATAAGGACCTTGCTACATGTACACTATGGGATGAACTTTAGTTTATACTTTTCCACGTGACGCTACCCTGTTGGACAACTTAAATTTCACTCAATTTTCCCTTCCAATTGACACCTCACAACAATGCAAATGTCAAACAACGTGTCGAAGATCAGTGTACAAACTACAAAGTTCAATCTGTAAGAACTTTACTACATTTACACTATGGTGTAAAATTTAGTTTATACTTTGCAAAAATCAGTGTACAAATAGCAAAGTGTAGTTGGTAAGAACCTTGCTAGATGAACAACATGGTGTACACTTTAGATTACACTTTGTCACATGACATTACCCTATTGGACAGTTTAAATTTCAAACAGTTTTCCCATCCAATCGACACTTGACAACAATGCAAGTGTCAAACAACGTGTCGAAAATAAGTGTAAAAACAAGGAAGTTCAATTCGTAAGAACATTGCTTCATGTACAGTATGGTGTACACTTTAGTTTACACTTTTCCACGTGACGTTACCGTGTTGGAAAGTTTAAATTTAAAACAGATTTTCCACCCTGTTGACACTTGACAACAATCTAAGTGTCAAACAAGGGGTCAAAAATCAGTGAACAAATAGCAAAGTTTAATCGATAAGAACCTTGCTACATGTACACTATGGTGTACACTTTAGTTTACACTTTCTCACGTTACATTACCTTGTTTGACAGTTTAAATTCCAAATAGTTTTCCCATCCAATTGACACTTGACAACAATGGAAGTGTCAAACAACGTGTCAAAAATTAATGTACAAATAGTAGTTTTTCCA
This sequence comes from Olea europaea var. sylvestris, assembly GCF_002742605.1. Lineage (NCBI taxonomy): Eukaryota > Viridiplantae > Streptophyta > Magnoliopsida > Lamiales > Oleaceae > Olea > Olea europaea. The sequence continues at coordinate 30,480 of NW_019245246.1, read as the reverse complement.
TCCAATTGACAATTGACAACAATGCAAGTGTCAAATAATGTGTCAAAAATCAGTGTACAAATTACAAAGTTCAATCCGTAAGAACCTGGCTACATGTACACTGCGGTGTACATTTTAGTTTACACTATGCCACGTGACATTACTCTGTTGATAGTTTAAATTTCAAATAGTTTTCCCATCCAATTGACACTTGACAACAATGCAAGTGTTAAACAAAGTTTCAAATATCTGTTTACAAATAGAAAAGTTCAATTGGTAAGGAACTTGCTACATTTACACTATGGTGTACACTTTAGTTTACACTTTACCAAGTGACATTACCCTGTTGGATGGTTTAAATTTCAAATAGTTTTTCCATCCAATTGACACTTGATAACATTGCAAGTGTAAAACAACGTGTCAAAAATAAGTGTACAAACAATAAAGTTCAATTCGTAAAAACCATGCTACATGTACCCTATGGTGTACACTTTAGTTTACACTTTGCCACGTGACGTTACCTTGTTGGACAGTTTAAATTTTAAATAGTTTTTCCATCTAATTGACACTTGACAACAATGTAAGTGTCAAACAACGTGTCAAAAATCTTCTACAAATAGCAAAGTTCAATCGGTAAGAACCTTGCTACATGTACACTACGGTGTACCCTTTTTAGTTTACACTTTGCCACGTGACATTACCCTGTTGGACAGTTCAAATCTCAAACAATTTTCCCATCCAATAGATAATTGGCAACAATGCATGTGTCAAACAACCTATCAAAAATCAATGTACAAGTAGCAAAGTTCAATCGGTAAGCAGCTTGCTACATGTACACTATGGTGTACACTTTAGTTCACACTTTGCCAAGTGACATTACCCTTTTGGATAGTTTAAATTTCAAACAATTTTCCCAACCAATTGACACTTGAGAATAATGCAAGTGTCGAACAACGTGTCAAAAATCAGTGTAGAAATAGAAATGTTCAATCAGTAAGGACCTTGATACATGTACACTATGGTATACACTTTAGTTTACACTTTGTCATGTGTCATTACCTTGTTGGACGGTTTAAATTTCAAATAGTTTTCCCATCCAATTGACACTTGACAACAATGCAAGTGTCAAACAACATGTCGAAAATCAATGTACAAATAGCAATGTTTAATCGGTAAGAACCTTGCCACGTGTACACTATGGTGTACACTTTAGTTTACACTTTCCCACGTGACATTATCCTATTTGACAGTTTAAATTTCAAACAGTTTTCCATCCAATTGACACTTGACAACAATGCAAGTGTCTAACAACGTATCAAAAATCAATGTACAAATAGCAGTTCTTCCATCCAATTGACAATTGACAACAAGTCAAGTGTCAAACAACGTGTCAAAAATCAGTGTACAAATAGCGAATTTCTATCGGTAAGAACCTTGCTACGTGTACACTGTGGTGTACACTCTAGTTTACACTATGCCACGTGATATTATCCTGTTTGACAGTTTAAATTTCAAATAGTTTTTCCATCCAATTGACACTTGACAACAATGCAAGTCTCAAACAAAGTTTAAGAAATCTGTGTACAAATAGAAAATTTCAATTGTTAAGGACCTTGCTACATGTACATTATGGTATACACTTTAGTTTACACTATGCCACGTGACATTACTCTGTTGGACAGTTTAAATTTCAAGCAGTTTTCCCAACCAATTGACAATTGACAACAATGCAAGTGTCAAACAACGTGTCAAAAATCAGTGTACAAATAGCAAAGTTCAATCGGTATGAACCTTGCTACATGTGCCCACCTTAATTTACACTTTACCACGTGACATTACCTTGTTGGACAATTTAAATTTCAAATAGTTTTTCCATCCAGTAGACACTTGACAACAATGCAAGTTTCAAACAACGTGTCAAAAATCAATGTACAAATAGCAGTTTTTCCATCCAAATGTCACTTGACAATAATGCAAGTGTCAAACAATGTGTCAAAAATCATTGTACAAATAACAATGCTCAATCGGTAAGAACCTTGCTACATGTACGCTATGGTGTACACTTTAGTTTACACTTTGTCACGTGGCATTACCCTGTTAGACAGTTTAAATTTCAAATAATTTTCCCATCCAATTGACACTTGACAACAATGCAAAGTGTCAAAAATCTGTGTACAATTAGAAAAGTTCAATCGGTAAGGACCTCGCTACATGTACACTATGGTATACACTTTAGTTTATACTTTGCCACGTGACATTACCCTGTTCGACAGTTTAAATTTCACTCATTTTTCCCTTCCGATTGACACTTAACAATAACGCAAGTGTCAAACAACTAGTCGAAAATTAGTGTACAAACTGCAAAGTTCAATCCATAAAAACTTTACTACATGTATTCTATGGTGTACAATTTAGTTTATACTTTGCCAGTTACGTCACCTTGTTAGATAGTTTAAATGTCAAACAGTTTTCCCATCCAATTGATACTTGAAAACAATGCAGGTGTCAAACAACATGTCGAAAATCAATGTACAAATATTATAGTTCATTTCGTAAGAACCTAGCTACATATACACTATAGTGTACACTTTAGTTTAGACTTTGCCACGTGACGTTAACCTGCTGGATAGTTTAAATTTCAAACAGTTTTTCCACCCAATTGACACTTGACAACAATCTAAGTGTCAAACAACAATTCAAAAATCAGTGTACAAATAGCAAAGTTCAATCGGTAAGAACCTTGCCACATGTACACTATGGTGTACACTTCAGTTTACACTTTCCCACATGACATTACCCTGTTTGACAGTTTAAATTTCAAACATTTTTCCCATCCAATTGACACTTGACAACAATGCAAGTGTCAAACAACGTGTCAAAAATCAATGTATAAATAGCAGTTCTTCCATCCAATTGACAATTGACAACAATGCAAGTGTCAAACAACATGTCAAAAATTAGTGTACAGATAGCAAAGTTCAATCGGTAAGAACCTTACTACATGTACACTACGGTGTACACTTTAGTTTACACTATGCCATAAGACATTACCCTGTTTGACAGTTTAAATTTCAAATAGTTTTTCCATCTAATTGGCACTTGACAACAATGCAAGTGTGAAACAAAGTTTCAAAAATCTGTGTACAAATAGAAAAGTTCAATCGGTAAGGACCTTGCTACATTTACACTATGGTATACACTTTAGTTTACACTATGCCAAGTGATATTGCCCTATTGGATAGTTTAAATTTCAAACAGTTTTCCCAACAAATTGAGACGTGACAACAATGCAAGTGTCAAACAACTTGTGAAAAATCAGTGTACAAATAGCAAAGTTCAATCAGTAAGACCCTTGCTACATGTACACTATGGTGAACCCACTTTAATTTACACTTTGCCACGTGACATTGCCCTGTTGGATAGTTCAAATTTCAAATAGTTTACACATCCAATTGACACTTGAAAACAATGCAAGTGTCGAACAACGTGTCAAAAATCAGTGTACAGATAGTAAAGTTCAATCGATAGGAACCTTGCTACGTATACACTACGGTGTGCACTTTAGTTTACTCTATGCCACATGACATTACCTGTTTGACAATTTAAATTTCAAATAGTTTTTTCATCTAATTGACACTTGACAACAATGCAAGTGTGAAACAAAGTTTCAAAAATCTGTATACAAATAGAAAAGTTCAATCAGTAAGGACCTTGCTACATGTACACTATGGTATACACTTTAGTTTACACTATGCCACGTGACATTGTCCTGTTGGACAGTTTAAATTTCAAACAGTTTTCCCAACCAATTGACACTTGACAACAATGCAAGTGTCAAACAACGTGTCAAAAATCAGTGTACAAATAGTAAAGTTCAATCAGTAAGAACCTTCCTACATGTACACTATGGTGTCCCACTTTAATTTAAACTTTATCACGTGACATTACCCTATTGGATAGTTTAAATTTCAAATAGTTTACCCATCCAATAGACACTTGACAACAATACAAGTTTCAAACAACATGTCAAAAATCAATGTACAAATAGCAGTTTTTCCATCCAATTGATGCCTGACAACAATGCAAGTGTCAAACAACGTGTCAAAAATCATTGTACAAATAGCAAAGCTTAATCGATAAGAACCTTGCTACATGTACGCTATGGTGTACACTTTAGTTTACACTTTGCCACGTGACATTACCCTATTTGACAGTTTAAATTTCAAATAGTTTTCCCATCCAGTTGACACTTGACAACAATGCAAGTGTCAAACAAAGTGTCAAAAATCTGTGTGCAATTACAAAAGTTCAATCGGTAAGGACCTTGGTACATGTACACTATGGTATACACTTTAGTTTATACTTTGCAACGTGACGTTACCCTGTTGGACTATTTAAATTTCACTCAATTTTTCCTTCCAATTGACACTTGACAACAATGCAAGTGTTGAACAACGTGTCAAAAATCAGTGTACAAATAGCAAAGTTCAATCGGTAAGAACCTTGCTACGTGTACACTATGGTGTACACTTTAGTTTACACTATGCCACGTGATATTATCCTGTTTGATAGTTTAAATTTCAAATAGTTTTTCCATCAAATTGACACTTGACAACAATGCAAGTGTCAAACAAAGTTTCAAAAATTTGTGTACAAATAGAAAAGTTCAATCGGTAAGGACCTTGCTACATGTACACTATGGTATATACTTTAGTTTACACTATGCCACGTGACATTGCCCTGTTGGATAATTTAAATTTCAAACAGTTTTTCCAACCAATTGACACTTGACAACAATGCAAGTGTCAAACAACGTGTTAAAAATTAGTGTACAAATAACAAAGTTCAATTAGTAAGAACCTTCCTACATGTACACTATGGTGTCCCACCTTAATTTAAACTTTGCCACGTGACATTACCCTGTTGGATAGTTTAAATTTCAAATAGTTTATGCATCCAATTGACACTTGACAACAATGTAAGTTTCAAACAACGTGTCAAAAATCAATGTACAAATAGCAGTTTTTCCATCCAATTGATACTTGACAACAATGTAAGTGTCAAACAACGTGTCAAAAATCATTGTACAAATAGCAAAGCTCAATCGATAAGAACCTTGCTACATGTACGCTATGGTGTACACTTTAGTTTACACTTTGCCATGTGACATTACCCTGTTTGACAGTTTAAATTTCAAATAGTTTTTCCATTCAATTGACACTTGACAACAGTGCAAGTGTCAAACAAAGTGTCAAAATTTTGTGTACAATTAGAAAAGTTCAATCAGTAAAGACCTTGGTACAAGTACACTGTGGTATACACTTTAGTTTATACTTTGCAACGTGACGTTACCCTGTTGGACTGTTTAAATTTCACTCAATTTTCCCTTCCAATTGATACTTGACAACAATGCAAGTGTCAAACAATGTGTCAAAAATTAGTGTACAAACTGCAAAGTTCAACCCATAAAAACTTTACAACATGCACACTATGGTGTACGATTTAGTTAATACTTTGTCCAGTTACGTTACCCGGTTGGACAATTTCAATTTTCACATCCAATTGACACTTGACAGCAATGCAAGTGTCAAACAACAAGTCGTAAATCAGTGTACAAATAGCAAAGTTCAATTCGTAAGAACCTTGCTAAATGTACACTATGGTGTACACTTTACTTTACACTTTGCCACGTGACGTTAACCTATTGGACAGTTTAAATTTCAAACAATTTTCCCAACCAATTGACACTTGACAATAATGCAAGTGTCAAACAATGTTTCAAAAATCAGTGTACAATTAGAAAAGTTCAATCGGTAAAGAGCTATCTATATGTACACTATGGTGTACACTTTAATTTATACTTTGCCACGTGACGTTACCCTATTTGACAGTTTAAATTTCAATCAATTTTCCCTTCCAATTGACACTTGACAACAATGCAAGTGTGAAACAACGTGTCGAAAATCAATTTACAAACTGCAAAGTTCAATCCGTAATAACTTTACTACATGTACACTATGGTGTTCAATTTCGATTATACTTTGCGCAGTGACATTACCCTTTTAGACAGTTTAAATGCCAAACAGTTTTCCCTTCCAATTGACACTTGACAACAATGCAAGTGTTAAACAACCTGTTAAAAAATAACGTACAAATAGCAAAGGTCAATCGGTAAGAACGTTGCTAGATAAACAATATGGTGTACACTTTAGATTACACTTTTTCGCGTGACATTACCCTGTTGGACAGTTTAAATTTCAAATAGTTTTCCCATCCAATTGACACTTGACAACAATGCAAGTGTCAAACAAAGTGTCAAAAAATCTGTGTACAATTAGAAAAGTTCAATCGGTAAGGACCTTGGTACATGTACACTGTGGTATACACTTTAGTTTATACTTTGCAACGTGACATTACCCTGTTGGACTATTTAAATTTCACTCCATTTTTCCTTCCAATTGACACTTGACAACAATGCAAGTGTCGAACAACGTGTCAAAAATCAGTGTACAAATAGCAAAGTTCAATCGGTAAGAACCTTGCTACGTGTACACTATGGTGTACACTTTAGTTTACACTATGCCACGTGATATTATCATGTTTGATAGTTTAAATTTCAAATAGTTTTTCCATTAAACTGACACTTGACAACAATGCAAGTGTCAAACAAAGTTTCAAAAATTTGTGTACAAATAGAAAAGTTCAATCGGTAAGGACCTTGCTACATGTACACTATAGTATACACTTTAGTTTACACTATGCCACGTGACATTGCCCTGTTGGATAGTTTAAATTTCAAACAGTTTTCCCAACCAATTGACACTTGACAACAATGCAAGTATCAAACAACATGTTAAAAATCAGTGTACAAATAGCAAAGTTCAATCAGTAAGAACCTTCCTACATGTACACTATGGTGTCCCACTTTAATTTAAACTTTGCCACATGACATTACCCTGTACACAAATTCTAGGAGTTCTTGCAACTGCTTCTTTAATTCTTGTAGTTCCTTTGGGGCCATTCGGTATGGGGCCTTAGATACTAGTGCTGCCCTAGGAATTAGGTCTATGGTGAATTCCACTTGTCTATCAGGTGGAATACCAGATAGATCTTCTGGAAACACATCTACAAATTCCCGTACTACTGGTACATCTTCAACCCTTATCGTCTCTTGTTTCCCTCCTGAAATACTTACTAGATATCTTTGATATGTTTCTTTTCTCAACATCTTCTCAGCTTGTAAAGCCGATACTTCCATTTCCTTACATCGGATGGTGGCATAATTACAACCTAACCAATCCATGCCTAGTATTACATCAAAATCCTTAATTTCTGTCATGTATAGGTTCGCTTCCATTGGTTTTCACTCAATTTCGATACTTACTGACTTTGCTATTCTATCAGTATTCAAAGGGTTGCCTGAAGGAATACTAACTTCTAATGTACCTTCCGACTTATCATAGATAATACTAGATTTAGCCATAAAAGTTGTTGAAGCAAAGGAATGTGTAGCTTCTGAATCAAACAATACATAAGCAGGTGTATTGGCTATCAGTAGAGTACCTGCTATGACATTAGAGTTTTCCTCTGCATCCTGTTGAGTCAATGCAAAAACTCGTGCTTTCCCTTTCTGGTTCTGGTCGCTGTTATCATCCTTCTTTTGGGTATGTGTGGGACAATCCCTAATGATATGTCCTGGCTTGCCACATCAGAAACAGATATTTTTCCCTTATAAGCACTCCCCACGATGTGTCCTTCCACACTTAGAACAGGGTGCAATTAAATCTAATCCCTATAAGTTCTACAGATCTTCTTTGGTGGAGCTTCATCTTCGGAGGAGTCTTCCGCCTTAGGTTCGGACTCTATGTCCATCTCAACCTGTGGCTCAGGCTCAGGATCATTCTCTAAATCATTCTAGGGATCTTCTTCGTCAGCCAAAGGTTCCTCCTCAGGCTCCTCATGGATTACATCATCCCATAAATCAATCAGGGCATGGCAATACCTCTCAAACTTGAATTGGTTTGGGTTGCCTTCTAAAATTTCATCCCTAACCGTGACTCCCATATCTCCCCATTGAGGTGGGAGGGAGTGTATGAGGTTATTTATGGCCTCAATATGTGTGATCTCCATGCCAGCATTAACCACCGTCATGCATCTCTCATAGATGTCATACACATGTTCGCTAAGCGGTCGGGTCGGATAAGTTACATAGTTTTCATAGGAATGAATAGCAATTCTACGGTTCAATGCTTCTCTATATGTCCTAGCCGTTCTACGAGCCATATCTGTTGCATTTTCACATACATCATACTTTTTCTTTGCTTAAAAAAAACATGCAAATATTTAAACTTTCATATCATGCAATTCCCTTTAAGCCCTTAACTTTTGCCCAAGTCCATTACATATCTTTAAATAACACATCTCTAAATCATATCAAAGCATCATAACATAAACATAATCATTAACTTTAAACATGAACATACCTGGGCCATAGGATGAGATTGATGGATGGATGCACGATGCCATGGAATACCTTAAACTTTTCATTTTCCTTTTGTTTTAAATAAAAAAACATACTTGATCTACAGAACCGGCTAAACCTTCCTCTGATACCACGCTGTAATGGCCCGACCCCTAGTGGACCGGAATGCTACTTACTTTACATAGCTTAACCGGTGGTTTAGTAACGAGTGTATACGTTTTAGCGGAAGCTTACATCTTCGGATAATAATTTAAATAACAATACTTCAAATACTTTAAACAAAAACACTGAATCATTTTTCAAAACAACAAAATGTAATTTATTTGAAGAAAACATAATTTGTTCTCGCATTCTGCGTTATTCAAAACTTTAAAGAAATAACATTGGAAACCATTTCATAAAAATAAATCCAAATAACTTATTCACCGGATTTCCATGGGCTCATTGCATCACTCTCCATCTTCTCCTCCATCCATGCCCAAGGTAGAATTTCTTCAATCTGTAGAGATGGGATTAAACCCCTGAGTTGAAAAACTCAATAGGTGTCATAGGTGCATTCGTGATCAAGCTATACATTTCAAAACATTAACTTTATAACTTTTCATACATGTACCCGGAGGCACCATTTAACATGAAGGGGTATGCTGTACCCGAGGGCACCATTTGACATACGAACATTTCTTCAACATAGAGGGGTATGCCGTACCGGAGTACCATTTGACATACAACCATTAACATAGAGGGATATGCCGTACCGGAGTACCATTTGACATACAAACATTAACATGAATCGAAACTTATAACTTAACACGATTAAACACATTGCACCCCTACCTACCTTGATTGATGCTTTCGAAAACTTGGATTGAAAAATTCGATGAAAGGTAGCCTTTTCTAAAAAAAAAAGTCTTTCATGTCAACAGAGAAAAGGTCAGATTTCACAGGAAAAAAGGTATTTCCACCCTTACTGCTATAGTGGAATGGAATTCCTTAGAAGGCAGCCTTTGGTTGTTCTCTCGTTCCCAGAGCTTCTCCATTCAAAGATGGGACATTGAAAGAAATGCACTCCTTGGATGTTTGAAAACCGTTGGGAATTGATGCTTGAAAACACTTCTTAAACTTCTAGGAAAAATAGTTTTCCTCCCTCTCTTTTTCTCTCTTGGAGACTCTTTCTTTAGTATGTAAAAGCTCTTGCTTGTGGTGTGAGACAAAATGAGTGAAATGAGATCTCTATTTATAGGTAAATATCCCATAACTTAAAGCAAATGAAGGGTCAAATTTCATTTAAGAGAGAAAACATGGGTGCCATTTAAGTTTGAGGTTAAATGCTTTAATTTAGTGGGGTTTTTATTGCAAAAAACGTGGGTGGACCTTTGAGAAAATAATTGATGAAAATAAGTATTTAAATTCTAGAGAAAAAATAGAATTTTCATTTCAGGCAGTTTTGGTCGACCGGTTGTAGTCTGGTTGACACTGCACAGCCTTCAGTGTTTCTATCATAACTTCTTCTCCCGATATCCGATTGAGGTAATTCAAAGTGTTTTGGAAAGCTAACTCAAAGAGCTACAACTTTTATTTAGATATCATTTTCCAAATCGAATGTTTCCTTATTGTACAGTTTAAATTTCAATCAATTTTCCCTTCCAATTGACACTTGACAACAATGCATGTGTCAAATAACGTGTCAAAAATCAGTGTACAAATAGCAATGTTCAATCTATAAGAACCTTGCTAGATGAACAATATGGTGTACACATTAGTTTACACTTTGCCATATGACATTACCCTGTTGGACAGTTTAAATTTCAAACAGTTTTCCCATCCAATTGACACTTGACAACAACGCAAGTGTCAAACAACATGCCAAAAATCAGTGTACAAAAAGCAAAGTTCAACAGGTAAGAACCTTGCTAGATGAATAATATGGTGTGCACATTAGATTACACTTTGTCACGTGACATTACCCTGTTGGACAGTTTAAATTTCACTCAATTTTGCCGACCAGTTGACATTTGACAACAATGCAAGTGTTAAACAACGTGTCGAAAATCAGTGTACAAACAGCAAAGTTCAATCCATAAGAACCTTGCTACATGTACACGATGGTGTACACTTTAGTTTATACTTTAGCACATGACGTTACCCCGTTGGACAGTTTAAATTTCAAACAGTTTTCCCATCCAATTGACACTTGAAAACAATGCAAGTGTCAAACAACGTGTCAAAAATCTACGTACAAATAGAAGTTTTTCCATTCAATTGACACTTGACAACAATGCAAGTGTCAAACAACGTGTCAAAAATCAGTGTACAAATAGTAATGTTCAATCGGTAAGAACTTTGCTACATGTTCACTATGGTGTACACTTTAGTTTATACTTTGCCAAGTGAATTACCCTGTTTGACAGTTTAAATATCAAATAGTTTTCCAATGCAATTAACACTTGACAACAATACAAGTATCAAACAAAGTGTCAAAAATCTGTGTACAAATAGTAAAGTTCAATCGATAAGGACCTTGCTGCATGTACACTTTAGTTTACATTTCACCATGTGACATTACCCTGTTGGACAGTTTAAATTTCAAACAGTTTTCCCATCCAAATGAAACTTGACAATGATGCAAGTGTCAAACAACGTGTCAAAAATCAGTATACAAATAGCAAAGTTCAATTCGTAAGAACCTTGCTACATGTACACTGGTGTACACTTTAATTTACACTTTGCCACGTGACGTTAACCTGTTGGACAGTTTAAATTTCAAACAATTTTTCCACCCAATTGACACTTGAAAACAATCTAAGTGTCAAACAATGCTTCAAAAATCATTGTACAAATAGCAAAGTTCAATCGGTAAAAACCTTGCACATGTACACTATGGTGTACACTTTAGTTTACACTTTTCCACGTGATATTACCCTGTTTGACAGTTTAAATTTCAAACAGTTTTCCCATCCAATTGACACTTTACAACAATGCAAGTGTCAAAATGTACGCTATGGTGTACACTTTAGTTTACACTTTGCCACGTGACATTATCCTGTTTGACAGTTTAAATTTCAAATAGTTTTCCCATCCAATTGACACTTGACAACACTGCAAGTGTCAAAGAAAGTGTCAAAAATCTATGTGCAACTAGAAAAGTTCAATCAGTAAGGACCTTGGTACATGTATACTATGGTTTACACTTTAGTTTATACTTTGCAACGTGACGTTACTCTGTTGGACTATTTAAATTTCACTCAATTTTCCCTTCCAATTGACACTTGACAACAATGGAAGTGTCAAACAACGTGTCAAAAATCAGTGTACAAACTGCAAAGTTCTATCCGTAAAAACTTTACAACATGTACACTATGGTGTATGATTTAGTTTATACTTTGCCCAGTTACGTTACCCTATTGGACAGTTTCAATTTTCCCATCCAATTGACACTTGACAACAATGCAAGTGTCGAACAAGATGTTGAAAATCTGTGTACAAGTAGCAAAGTTCAATTCATAAGAACCTTGCTACATGTACACTATGGTGTACACTTTAGTTTACACTTTGCCACGTGACGTTAACCTGTTGGACAGTTTAAATTTCAAACAATTTTTCCACCCAATTGACACTTGACAATAATGCAAGTGTCAAACAATGTTTCAAAAATCAGTGTACAAATAGAAAAGTTCAATCGGTAAGGACCTATCTACATGTACACTATAGTGTACACTTTAGTTTATACTTTACCACGTGACGTTACCCTATTGGACAGTTTAAATTTCAATCAATTTTCCTTTCCAATTGACACTTAACAACAATACAAGTGTCAAACAACATGTCGAAAATCAATGTACAAGCTACAAAGTTCAATCCGTAAGAACTTTACTACATGTACACTATGGTGTACAATTTCGTTTATACTTTGCGCAGTGACGTTACCCTTTTGGAAAGTTTAAATGCCAAACAGTTTTCCCATCCAATTGACACTTAACAATAATGCAAGTGTCAAACAACATGTTAAAAATCAGTGTACAAATAGCAAAGTTCAATCGGTAAGAACCTTGCTAGATGAACAATATGGTGTACACTTTAGATTACACTTTGTCACGTAACATTGCCCTATTGGACAGTTTAAATTTCAAATAGTTTTTCCATCCAATTGACACTTGACAACAATCCAAGTGTCAAACAACTTGCCGAAAATTAGTGTACAAATATCAAAGTTCAATTGGTAAGGTTCTTGCTACATGTACACTATGGTGTACACTTTAGTTTACACTTTGTCACGCGACATTACACTATTGGACAGTTCAAATTTCAAACATTTTTCCCATCCAATTTTCACTTAACAACAATGCAAGTGTCAAACAACATGTCAAAAATCAGTGTAGAAATAGCAAAGTTCAATCGACAAGGACCTTGCTACATGTACACTATAGTGTACACTTTAGTTTACACTCTGACACCCACCACTTTTCACGGTTAGAGAGGCCCTCTTTAATACATTAAGAAAAAAAAGAGTTTTCTTTTATGGTTATTCCATATATGTCGACTTTGGCTCAGTCAAATGGTTTGGCAATTCCTCATGAGGGGATGAGTCGAGAGAATTTTGAATCAGAGTTCTAGATTTTTGTTCATCCTTCGTCATAATAATATCTCAACGTTTGCAACTAAAAAAATAATTTCGCGGGCGAATATTTACTCTTTCAATCTCTATTTGAATATTGGTATTTATGGAAAGAATCCATGATTGAAAAACGATATGGGCATATAGATTACTAAAATTGCGTAGTAATCTTTTTTTTAGTATTCTGAACAAATAACTGATTTAATGATTGACAGGAGGACCACGGGCACTTCTTGACAGTTTAAATGTCAAACAGTTTTCCCATCCAATTGACACTTGACAACAATGCAAGTGTTAAACAACGTGTCAAAAATCAATGTACAAATAGCAATTTTTCCATCCAATTGACGCTTGACAACAATGGAAGTGTCAAACAACGTGTCAAAAATCAGTGTATAAATAGCAAACTTAAATCGGTAAGAACCTTACAACATGTACACTATAGTGTACACTTTAGTTCACTCTTTGCCACGTGACATTACCCTGTTTGATAGTTTAAATTTCAAATAGTTTTCCAATCCAATTGACACTTGACAACAATGCATAAGTCAAACAACGCGTCAAAAATCAATGTACAAATAACAATGTTCAATCGGTAAGAATCTTGCGAGATGAACAATATGGTGTACACTTTACTTTACACTTTGCCATGTGACATTACCTTGTTAGACAGTTTAAATTTCAAACAGTTTTCCCATCCAATTGACACTTGACAATAATGCAAGTGTCAAACAACATGCCAAAAATCAGTGCACAAATAGCAAAGTTTAACCGGTAAGAACCTTGCTAGATTAATAATATGGTGTGCACATTAGATTACACTTTATCACGTGACATTATCCTACTGGACAGTTTAAATTTCACTCAGTTTTGCCGACTAGTTGACACTTGAAAACAATTCAGGTGTCAAACAACGTGTCGAAAATAAGTGTACAAACAGCAATGTTCAATCCATAAGAACCTTGCTACATGTACATTATGGTGTACACTTTAGATTATACTTAACCACATGACGTTACCCTCTTGGACAATTCAAACAGTTTTCGCATCCAATTGACACTTGAAAATAATGCAAGTGTCAAACAACGAGTCAAAAATCAATGTACAAATAGCAGTTTTTCCATTCAATTGACACTTGACAATAATGCAAGTGTCAAACAATGTGTCAAAAATCAGTGTACAAATAGCAATGTTCAATCGGTAAGAACCTTGCTACATGTTCACTATGATGTACACTTTAGTTTACACTTTGCCAAGTGAAATTACACTGTTTGACAGTTTAAATTTCAAATAGTTTTCGAATGCAATTGACACTTGACAACAATACTAGTGTCAAACAAAGTGTCAAAAATCTGTGTACAAATAGAAAAGTTCAATCGGTAAGGATCTTGCTACATGTACTCTATGGTTTACACTTTAGTTTACACTTTGCCACGTGACATTACCCTATTTGATAGTTTAAATTTCAAACAGTTATCCCATCCAATTGACACTTGAGAACAATGCAAGTGTCGAACAACGTGTCAAAAATCAATGTATAAATAGCAAAGTTCAATCGATGAGAACCTTGCGATATGTACACTATGTTGTGGACTTTAGTTTACACTTTACCACGTGTCATTATCCTGTTGGATAGTTTAAATTTCAAACAGTCTTCCCATCCCATTGGCACTTGACAATAATGCAAGTGTCAAACAACATGTCAAAAATCTATGTACAAATCACAGTTTTCCCATCCAATTGACACTTGACATCAATGCAAGTGTCAAACGTGTCAAAAATCAATGTACAAATAGCAAACTTCAATCGGTAAGAAGATTGCTACATGTTTACTATGGTATAAACTTTAGTTTACACTTTACCACGTGACATTACCTTGTTGGACAGTTTAAATTTCAAATAATTTTCTCATTCAAATGACAGTTGACAACAATGCAAGTGTCAAACAACATGTCAAAAATCAGTGGACAAATAGCAAAGCTCAATCGATAAGAACCTTGCTACATGTACGCTATGGTGTACACTTTAGTTTACACTTTGCCAAGTGACATTACCCTGTTTGACAGTTTAAATTTCAAATTGTTTTCCTATGCAATTGACACTTGACAACAATACAAGTGTCAAACTAAGTGTCAAAAATCTGTGTACAAGTAGAAAAGTTCAATCGGTAAGGATCTTGCTACATGTACACTATGGTATACACTTTAGTTTATACTTTGCCACGTGACGTTACCCTGTTGGATAATTTAAATTTCACTCAATTTTCCCTTCCAATTGACACTTGAATACAATACAAGTGTCAAACTTCGCATCGAAAATCAGTGTACAAACTGTAAAGTTCAATCCGTAAGAAGTTTACTACATGTACACTATGGTCTACAATTTAGTTTATACTTTGCCCGGTGACGTTACCCTGTTGGACAGTTTAAAGGCCAAACAGTTTTTCCATCCAATTGACACTTCGCAACAACGCAAGTCTCAAACAACGTGTCAAAAATCAGTGTACAAATAGTAAAGTTCAATCGGTAAGAACCTTGTTAGATGAACAATATGGTGTACACTTTAGATTACACCTTGTCACGTGACAGTACCCTATTGGACAGTTTAAATTTCAAACAGTTTTGCCATCCAATTGACACTTGACAACAATCCAAGTGTCAAACAACGTGCTGAAAATCAGTGTACAAATATCAAAGTTCAATCGGCAAGGTTCTTGCTACACGTACACTATGGTTTATATTTTAGTTTACACTTTGTCACGTGACATTACGCTATTGGACAGTTCAAATTTCAAGCATTTTTCCCATCCAATTTACACTTGACAACAATGCAATTGTCAAACAACATGTCAAAAGTCAATTTACAAAAAGCAAAGTTCAATAGGTAAGAACCTTGCTACATGTACACTATAGTGTACACTTCAGTTTACACTTTGCCACGTGACATTGTCCTGTTTGACAGTTTAAATGTCAAACAGTTTTCCCATCCAATTGATACTTGACAACAATGCAAGTGTCAAACAACGTGTCAAAAATCAATGTACAAATAGCAAATTTTCCATCCAATTGACATTTGACAACAATGCAAGTGTCAAACAACGGTCAAAAATCAGTGCACAAACAGTAAAGTTAAGCCGTAAGAACCTTGCTAGATGAACAACATGCTGTACATTTTAGATTACACTTTGTCACGTGACATTACCCTGTCGGACAGTTTAAATTTCAAATAGTTTTCCCATCCAATTGACACTTGACAGCAATGCAAGTGTTAAACAAAGTGTCAAAAATTTGTGTACAAATAGAAAAGTTCAATCGGTAAGGACCTTGATACATGTACACTATGGTATACACTTTAGTTTACACTTTGCCATGTGACATTACCATGTTGGACAGTTTAAATTTCAAACAGTTTTTCCATCCGATTGACACTTGACAACTATGCAAGTGTCAAACCACGTGTCAAAAATCACTGTACAAACAGCAAAGTTCAATTTGTAAGAACCTTACTACATGTACACTATGGTGTACACTTTAATTTACACTTTTGCCATGTGACGTTACCGTGTTGGATAGTTTAAATTTCAAACAATTTTTCCACCCAATTGACAGTTGACAACAATCTAAATGTCAAACGTGTCAAAAATCAGTGTACAAATAGCAAAGTTCAATCGGTAAGAACCTTTCTGCATCTACACTATGGTGTACACTTTAGTTTACATTTTCTCATGTTACATTACGCTATTTGACAGTTTAAATTTCAAATAGTTTTCCCATCCAATCGACACTTGACAGTAATGCAAGTGTCAAACAACGTGTCAAAAATCAATGTACAAATAGCAATTTTTCCATCCAATTGACAACAGACAACGATGCAAGTTTCAAACAACGTGTCAAAAATCAGTGTACAAATTGCAAAGTTCAAACAGTAAGAACCTGGCTACATGTACACTGTTGTGTACACTTTAGTCTACACTATGCCGTGTGACATTACTCTCTTTGACAGTTAAAATTTCAAATAGTTTTCCCATCCAATTGACACGTGACAACAATGCAAGTGTCAAACAAAGTTTCAAAAATCTGTTTACAAATAGAAAAGTTCAATCGGTAAGGACCTTTCTACATGTACACTATGGTATACACTTTAGTTTACACTTTACCATGTGACATTACCCTGTTGGACATTTTAAATTTCAAAGAGTTTTCCCATCCAATTGACACTTGACAACAATGCAAGTGTAAAATAACATGTCGAAAATCAGTGTACAAACAGCAAAATTCAATTCGTAAGAACCTTGCTACATGTACCGTACGGTGAACACTTTAGTTTACACTTTGCCTCATGACGTTACCCTGTTGGACAATTTAAATTTCAAACAATTTTCTTATCCAATTGATAATTGACAACAATGCAAGTGTCAAACAACCTATCAAAAATCAGTGTACTTGTAGCAAAGTTCAATCGGTAAGCACCTTGCTACATGTACACTATGGTGTACACTTTGGTTTACACTTTACCAAGTGACATTACCCTTTTAGATAGTTGAAATTTCAAACCATTTTCCCATCCAATTGACACTTGACAACAATGCAAGCGTCAAATAGCGGATCAAAAATTAGTGTACAAATAGGAAAGTTCAATCGATAAGTACCTTGCTACATGTACATTATGGTGTACACTTTAGTTTACACATTTCTAAGTGACATTACCCTGTTGGATAGTTCAAATTTCAAACAGTTTTCCCATCCAATTGACACTTGAGAACAATGCAACAGTCAAACAACGTTTCAAAAATCTATGTACAAATAGCAAAGTTCAATCGGTAAGGACCTTACTACATTACACTATGGTGTACACTTTAGTTTACACTTTGCTACGTGACGTTACTCTATTGGACAATTTAAATTTCACTAAGTTTTACCATCCAATTGACACTTGACAACAATGCAAGTGTAAAACGTGTCGAAAATCAGTGTACAAACAACAGAGTTCAATCCATGAGACCCTTGCTACACGTACACTATGGTGTACACTTTAGTTTATACTTTACCACGTGATGTTACCCTGGTGGACAGTTTAAATTTTAAACAATTATCCCATCCAATTGACACTTGAGACCAATGCAAGTGTCGAACAACGTGTCAAAAATTAATGTGCAAATAGCAAAGTTCAATCGGTAAGAACCTTCCAATTTGTACACTATTATGTGCATTTTAGTTTACACTTTGCCAAGTGTCATTACCCTATTTGATAGTTTAAATTTCAAACAGTCCTTCCATCCCATTGGAACTTGACAGCAATGCAAGTGTCAAGTAACATGTCAAAAATCAATGTACAAATAGCAAAGTTCAATCGGTAAGGTCCTTGCGACATATACATTATGGTGTACACTTTAGTTTACACTTTGCCACGTGACATTACTCTATTGGACAGCTTAAATTTCACTCAGTTTTTCCATCCAATTGACACTTGACAACAATGCAAGTGTAAAATGTGTCAAAAATCAATGCACAAACAGTAAAGTTCAAGCCGTAAGAACCTTGCTAGATGAACAACATGCTGTACATTTTAGATTACACTTTGTCACGTGACATTACCCTGTCGGACAGTTTAAATTTCAAATAGTTTTCCCATCCAATTGACACTTGACAATAATGCAAGTGTAAAACAACATGTTAAAAATCAGTGTGCAAATAGCAAAGTTCAATCGTTAAGACCTTGCTACATGTACACTATGGTGTACACTTTAGTTTATACTTTACCACGTGACGTTACCCTGTTGGACTGTCTAAATTTCAAACAGTTTTCCACCCCATTGACACTTGAGAACATTCTAAGTGTCAAACAACATGTCAGAAATCAGTGTACAAATACCATAATTCAATCGGTAAGAACCTTGCCACATGTACACTATGGTGTACGCTTTAGTTTACACTTTGCCACATGACGTTACCCTGCTGGGCAGTTTAAATTTCAAATAGTTTTTCCATCCAATTGACACTTGACAACAATGCAAGTTTCAAACAACGGGTCAAAAATCAATGTACAAATAGCAAAGTTCAATCGGTAAGAACATTGCGATATGTACACTGTGGTGAGCACTTTAGTTTAGACTTTGCCACGTGTCATTACACCATTGGACAGTTTAAATTTCAAACATTTTCTCATCTAATTGACACTTGCCATACACTTGACAACAATGCAGTGTAAAACAACGTGTCAAAAGTCAGTGTACAAGTAGCAAAGTTCAATCGGTAAGAACCTTGCTACATCTACACTATGGTATACACTTTAGTTTACACTTCGCCATGTGACGTTACTCTATTGGAAAATTTAGATTTCACTAAGTTTTACCATCCAATTGACACTTAACAACAATGCAAGTGTAAAACGACGTGTCGAAAATCAGTGTACAAATAGAAAATTTTAGTCCGTAAGAACCTTGCTACATGTACACTATGGTGTACACTTTAGTTTATAATTTGCCACGTGATATTACCCTGTTGGACAGTTTTAATTTCAAACAGTTATCCCATCCAATTGACACTTGAAAACAATGCAAGTGTTGAACAACGTGTCAAAAATCAATGTACAAATAGTAAAGTTCAATCGGTAAGAACCTTGCGATATGTACACTATAGTGTGCACTTTAGTTTACACTTTGCCACGTGTCATTACCCTATTAGACAGTTTAAATTTCAAACAGTTTTCCCATCCAATTGATACTTGATAACAATACAAGTGCCCAACAAGGTGTCAAAAATCAGTGTACAAATAGCAATGTTCAATCAGTAAGAACCTTGCTAGATGAAAAATATGGTGTACACTTTAGCTAACACTTTATCACGTGACATTACACTGGTGGATAGTTTAAATTTAAAATTGTTTTCCCATCCAATAGACACTTGACAATAATGCAAGTGTCAAACAACGTGTCGAAAATCAGTGTACAAATAACAAAGTTCAATCGTTAAGGTCCTTACTACATGTACACTATGGTGTACACTTTAGTTTACACTTTGCCACGTGACATTTCCCTATTGGACAATTCAAATTTCAAACAGTTTTTCCATCCAATTGACACTTGACAACAATGTAAGTGACAAACAATGTGTCAAAAATTAGTGTACAAATAGCAAAGTTCAATCGTTAAGAACCTTGCTACATGTACACTATGTTGTTCACTTTAGTTTACACTTTGCCACGTGACATTGCCCTATTGGACAATTTAAATTTCAAACAATTTTTCCATCCAATTGACACTTGGGAACAATGCAAGTGTCAAACAACGTGTCCAAAATCAGTGTACAAATGACAAAGTTCAATCGGTAAGAACCTTGTTAGATGTACAACATAGTGTACAGTTTAGATTACACTTTGGCACGTGTCATTATCCTCCTAGACAGTTTTAATTTCAAATAGTTTTTCCATCCAATTGCCACTTGACAACAATGCAAGTGTAAACCAACGTGTCGAAAATTAGTGTACAAATAGCAAAGTTCAATCGGTAAGGTCCTTGCTACATTGACACTATGGTGTACACTTTAGATTACACTTTGTCACGTGACATTACCCTGTTGGACAGTTTAAATAAAAAACTGTTTTCCCATCTGATTGACACTTGACAATAATACAAGTGTCAAACAACGTGTCGAAAATCAGTGTACCAATGGCAAAGTTCAATCTGTAAGGTCCTTGCTGCATGTACACTATGGTCTACACTCTAGTTTACACATTGCCATGTGACATTACCCTGTTGGACAGTTCAAATTTCAACCAATTTTCCCATCCAATTGACACTTGACAAAAATGTAAGTGTCAAACAACGTGTGAAAAATAAGTTCACAAATAGCAAAGTTTAAATGATAAGAACCTTGTTACATGTACACTTTAGTTTGCACTTTGCCACGTCACATTACCCTGTTGGACATTTTAAATTTCAAACAGTTTTCCAATCCAATTGACAGTTGAGAACAATCCAAGCGTCAAACAACGTGTGTAAAATCAGTGCACAAATTACGAAGTTCAACTAGTTTGAACCTTGCTACATGTACACTATGGTGTAAACTTTAGTTTACACTTTGCGACGTAACATTACCCTGTTGGACAGTTTAAATATCAAAAGTTTTCCCACCCATTTGACCCTTAATAATAATGTAAGTATCAAACGACGTGTCAAAAACCAACGTACAAATAGAAAAGTTCAATCGACAAGAACCTTGCTACATGTATACCATGGTGTGCACATTAGTTTACTCGTTACCACGTGACGTTACCCTGTTGGGAAGTTTAAATTTCAAATAGTTTTCACACCCAATTGACACTGTACAACAATGCAAGTGTCAAATAACGTGTCAAAAATCAGTGTACAAATAGCAAAGTTCAATCGGTAAGAACCTTGCTATATGTACACAATGGTGAACACCTTAGTTTACACTTTACCACGAGTCAATGCCCTGTTGGACAATTTAAATTTCAAACAGTTTTCCCATCCAATTGACACTTGAAAACAATGCAAGTGTCAAACAATGTGGCAAATATCAGTGTACAAATAGTAAAGTTCAATGATAAGATCCTTGCTACATGTACACTATGGTGTACACTTTAGTTTACACTTTGCCACTTGACATTACTATATTGGACAATTTAAATTTCAAACAGTTTTCCCATCCATTTGACACTTGACAACAATGAAAGTGTCAAACAACGTGTCGAAAATAAATGTACAAATAGCAAAGTTCAATCGGTAAGGTCCTTGCCACATGTACACTATGATGTGTACTTTAATTTACACTTTGCCATGTGACATTACTTTTTTGGATAGTTTAAATTTCAAACAATTTTCCCACCCAATTGACGCTTGACAGCAATGCAAGTGTCAAACAACGTTTCAAAAATCAGGGTACAAATAGCAAAGTTCAATCTGCAAGAACCTTGCTACATGCACACTATGGTGTACACTATAGTTTACACTTTGCCACGTGACATTACCCTATTGGATAGTTTAAATTACAAATAATTTTCCCATCCAATTGACACTTGTCAACAACGCAAGTGTCAAACAATGTGTGGAAAATCAATGTAGAAATAACAAAGTTCAATGGTAAGAACTTTGCTACATGTACACTACGGTGTACACTTTAGTTTACACTTTGCCACGTGACATTACTCTATTGGATAATTTTAATTTCAAACAGTTTTTCCATCCATTTGACACTTGACAACAATGCAAGTGTCAGACAACGTGTCGAATATAAATGTACAAACAGCAAATTTCAATCATTAAGGACCTTACCACATATACACTATGGTGTACACTTTAGTTTACTCTTTGTCGCGTGACATTACCCTATTGGATAGTTTAAATATCAAAAGTTTTCCCACCCAATTGACCCTTGACAACAAACAAGTGTCAAACAACATGTCAAAAATCAGTGTACAAATAGCAAAGTTCAATCGGTAAGAACCTTGCTACAAGTACACTATGGTGTACACTTTAGTTTACACTTTGTCCCGTGATATTACCATGTTGGACAGTTTAAATTTCAAATAGGTTTCCCATCCAATTGACACTTGACAACAAAGCAAGTGTCAAACAACGTGTCAAAAAATCAGTGTGCAAATAGAAAAGTTCAATATGTAAGAACATTGCTACATGTACACTATAGTGTACACTTTCGTTTACACATTGCCACGTGACATTACTCTATTGGACAATTTAAATCTCAAACAGTTTTCCCATCCATTTGACACTTGACAATAATGCAAGTGTCAAACAACGTGTGTACAAATAGCAAAGTTCAATCAGTAAGGACCTTGCCACAAGTACACTATGATGTGCAGTTTAGTTTACACTTTGCCACGTGACATTTTCCTTTTGGACAGTTTAAATTTGAAACAGTTTTCCCACCCAATTGACCCTTGACAAAAATGCAAGTGTCCAACAACGTTTCAAAAATCAGGGTACAAATAGTAAAATTCAATCGGTAAGAACCTTGATACATGTACAGTATGGTGTACACTTTAGTTTACACTTTACCACGTGACATTACCCTATTGGATAGTTTAAATTGCAAATAATTTTCCAATCCAATTGACACTTGACAACAAAGCAAGTGTCAAACAACGTGTCTAAAATCAGTGTACAAATAACAAAGTTCAATCGGTATGAACCTTGCTACAAGTACACTATTGTGTGCACTTTAGTTTAAACTTTTTCTAGTGACATTACCATGTTGGACAGTTTAATTTTCAAACAGTTTTCCCATCCAATTGAAACTTGACAACAATGCAAGTGTCAAATAACATGTCAAAAATCTATGTACAAATAGCAAAGTTCAATCGATAAGAACCTTGCTACAAGTACACTATGGTGTACTCTTTAGTTTACACTTTGTCCCGTGATATTACCATATTGGATAGTTTAAATTTCAAATAGTTTTCCCATCCAATTGATACTTGACAACAAAGCAAGTGTTAAACAACGTATCAAAAATCAGTGTACAAATAGAAAAGTTCAATCTGTAAGAACCTTGCTACATGTGAACTATAGTGTACACTTTAGTTTACACTTTGCCACGTGACATTACTCTATTAGACAATTTAAATCTCAAACAATTTTCCCATCCATTTTGTAGGGAATTTACTTAAACATGCACAGCGAAATTTAACAAATTTTAATTCCCATTCAAGATTCAACTTTGTATTTAGATAAAAACTGTGATAAGAAATATACCTTTTCTTTAATTTGCAAACTCCTTGGCGTTATTCCTTTCCAGCAGCTTGAATCTGCCTCCCATAGCTGTCCAATTGTCCAGCCTCCAATGAAATCCACATAGAGAATAGACTGCAACTACTAGGGTTTTTCCTCTTGTGCCAGCAAGAATAATGAAAACCTTATGAACCTCAAACCCTAGTCATGTATTTATATAAACCCAAACGAGCTCGGCCTGGTTTGGTCCATTGTTTAATTAATCCATTTAATTAAACTTGGTCCGTGAATTAATCAATCCAATTAATTAATTCGGGAATATAAATAACAAATCCAATTAATTAATTTATCCAACGATTGTTAAATTAATCAATTGGGAATTTGCAATCTTTCAATTCTATTTTGTGTGCGACTCATTAGGTTCCCGACCATGATGCCTAACGACGTGAAATATTAGTTTGATCTAATCAAAACTGATAAATTAAACACTCTTTTAATTTATCACAGATTCACACTCGTCATCCCAGATTGACATCTAACAATGTATCAGGGCAACACATGTGACAGGGATTTGTCACGTGGTATGACAAAACCAAAACTGTTCGTTTACCATGAAATTATAATCCCTTCGTCAATATGATCCGATCAACTACGAGATATGGAAGTGTGTCAATCTCGATTATCGATCATATCTTTTATTCTTCTATTAAGTCAATATGAGTCGAAAACTCCTTTTCGACTTATATGTACATCTTGGCCAAGGATTTCGTTATTGACTTAATTGAACGAAATGCAGATCACAATCTCTTACTATCTAAGAGTGACGAATCCTCTATTGATCATTCACAACCTTCATATGGTTCTTGACATACCCGAATGATGTCGTATTAGCGGCCCTTAGCAGAGCAACATCCAACACCGTCAAAATATGACTGTCCTCATATAAGGTACTATGATGACCTCAAGTTGTAGGACCAATCTCATTACCGAACGTTAGAGATTAACCACTGACACTCAGATAGTTATCCATGTGGAATCTCTTAGCGGGTCTCCAATGTTTTGTTCTATAACAAAACATCCACGTATTCATTTAAGTGTCACCATACGTTAGCTCGTGAGATCAACTACTTACTTCACAAGTAAGAAATGCCACACGTGATGGTCTAACTGCATTAATGATATCCGTATCTCGATATTACTTATGACCACGGTTTATTCAAGATCCAATTATATGTAATTTGTATCTCACAATCACAACTCCTTGTGATTAACAAATCACTTAAACTTGGATCTTCAGATTCTATTATTTAATATTATTTATCACAAAATTAATTTAAATAAATAATAGATCTTGCAAAAATTAAATGCATTAAACATATTAAAAGCGTTTACAATCTAAATCGATTGGATCTAGGGCATAACACTTACACATTTGACACTTGACAACAATGCAAGTGTCAAACAACGTGTCGACAATAAGTGTACAAGTAGTAAAGCTCAAACGGTAAGGACCTTACCACATGCACACTATGGTGTACACTTTAGTTTACACTTTGCCACGTGAATTACCTTGTTGGACAGTTTAAATTACAAACAGGTTTCCCACCCAATTGACCCTTGACAACAATGCAAGAGTCAAACAACGTGTCAAAAATTAGTGTACAAATAGCAATGTTCAATCGGTAAGAACCTTGTAACACGTACACTACAGTGTACACTTTAGTTTACACTTTGCCACGTGACATTACCTTGCTGGACAGTTTAAATTTCAAACAATTTTCCCATCTAATTGACACCTGACAATAGTGCAAGTGTCAAACAACATGTTAAAAATCAGTGTACAAATAGCAAAGTTCAATCGGTAAGAACCTTACTGCATGTACACTATGGTGTATACTTTAGTTTACACTTTACCACATGACATTACACTATTGGACACTTTAAATTTCAAGCAGTTTTCCCGTCCAATTGACACTTGAAAACAAAGCAAGTGTCAAACAACGTGTCAAAAATCAGTGTACAAATAGTAAAGTTCAATCGGTAAGAACCATGCTACAAGTACACTATGGTGTAAACTTTAGTTTATACATTGCCCCGTGACAATACCATGTTGGATAGTTTAAATTTCAAATAGCTTTCCCATCCAATTGACACTTGACAAACATGCAAGTGTCAAACAACGTGTCAAAAATTAGTGTACAAATAGCAAAGTTCAATCTGTAAGAACCTTGCTACATGTACACTGTAGTATACACTTTAGTTTACACTTTGCCACATGACAATTGTCTATTAGACAATTTAAATTTCAAAAAGTTTTCCCTTCCATTTGACACTTGACAACAATGCTTGTGTCAAACAACGTGTCAAAAATAAGTGT
Organism: Olea europaea var. sylvestris; assembly: GCF_002742605.1. Taxonomy (NCBI): domain Eukaryota; kingdom Viridiplantae; phylum Streptophyta; class Magnoliopsida; order Lamiales; family Oleaceae; genus Olea; species Olea europaea. The sequence continues at coordinate 4,322 of NW_019245246.1, read as the reverse complement.
ACAAATAGTGAAGTTCAATCGAAAAGGACCTTGCCACATGGACACTATGGCGTACACTTTAATTTACACTTTGCCACGTGACATTACCTTGTTGGACAGTTTAAATTTCACAAAGTTTTCCCACCCAATTGACTCTTGACAATAATGCAACTGTCGAACAACGTGTCAAAAAATAGTGTGCAAATAGCAAAGTTCAATCGGTAAGAACCTTGCAACATGTACTCTATGGTGTACACTTTAGTTTACACTATGTCACGTGACATTACATTGTTGGACAGTTTAAATTTCAAACAGTTTTTCCATCCAATTGACACTTCACAACAATGCAAAGGTCAATCAACATGTCAAAAATCAGTGTACAAACAACAAAGTTCAATTGGCAAGAACCTTGCTACATGTACACTATGGTGTACACTTTAGTTTACACATTTCCAGGTGACATTACCCTGTTGGACTGTTTAATTTTCAAATATTTTCCCCATCCAATTGACACTTGACGACAATGCAACTGTCAAACAATGGGTCAAAAATCAAAATTCAATCGGAAAGAACCTTGCGACACGTACACTATGGTGTACACCTTAGTTTACACATTGCCATGTGTCATTACCCTGTTGGATAGTTTAATTTTGAACAGCTTTCCAATCCAATTGATACTTGACAACAATGTAAGTGTCATACAACGTGTCAAAAATCAGTGTACATATAGCAAAGTTCAATCAGTAAGAACTTTGCTAAATGTACACTATGGTGTACACTTTAGTTTACACTTTGCCACATGACATTACTCTATTGGACAATTTAAATTTCAAATAGTTTACCCATCGATTTGACACTTGACGATAACGCAAGTGTCAAACAACGTTTCGAAATTAAGTGTACAAATAGAAAAGATCTATCGGTAAGGACCTTGCCGCCTGTACACTATGGAGTACACATTAGTTTAACCTTTACCATGTGACTCTACCCTACTGAAAAGTTTAAATTTCAAACAGTTTTCCCATCCAATTTACACTTGACAACAATGTAAGTGTCAAACAATGTGTCAAAAATCAGTGTACAAATAGTAAAGATCAATCGGTAAGAACCTAACTACATGTACACTATGGTGTTTACTTTATTTTACACATTGTCAAGTGACATTACCCCATTGGACAGTTTAAATTTCAAACAGTTTTCCAATCCAATTGACACTTGACAACAATTCAAGTGTCAAATAACGTGTCAATAATCATTTTACAGATAGGAAAGTTTAAACGGTAAGGACCATGCCACATGTACACTATGTTCTACAATTTAGTTTAAACTATGCCACGTGACATTACCCTGTTGAATAGTTTAAATTTCAAATAGTTTTCCCATCCAATTGACACTTGACAACAATGCAAGTGTCAAACGTGTCAAAAAGCAGTGTACAAATAGCAAAGTTCAATCAGTAAGAACCTTGCGACATGTACACTATCGAGTACACTTTATTTTACACTTTGCCACGTGACCATACTCAATTGGACAGTTTAAATTTCAAATAGTTTTCCCGTCCAATTGACACTTGATATCAATGCAAGTGTCAAACAACGTGTGAAAAATCAATGTACAAATAGTAAAGTTCAATCGGTAAGAACCTTATGAAATGTACACTATGGTGTACACTATAATTTACAATTTACCACATGACGTTACCCTGTTGGATGGTATAAATTTCAAACAGTTTTCCCATCCAGTTGACAATTGACAACAATACAAGTGTCAAACAACGTGTCAAAAATCAGTGTACAAATAGCAAAGTTCAATCGGTAGGAACCTTACGACATGTACACTATGGTGTACACTTTAATTTACACTTTACCACGTTACATTACCCTATAGGATAGTACAAATTTGAAATAGTTTTCCCATTCAATTGACACTTGACAACAATCCAAGTGTCAAACAATGTGTCAAAAATCAGTGTACAAATAGCAAAGTTCAATCGGTATGAACCATGCTACATGTACACTTTAGTTTTCACTTTGCGATGTGAAATTACCCTATTGGACAGTTTAAATTTCAAACAATTTTCCCTTTCAATTGACACTTGACAACAATGCAAGTGTCAAACAACGTGTCAAAAATCTGTGTACAGATAGTAAATTTCTATTGGTAAGAACCTTCTACATGTACACTATGGTGTTCACTTAACTTTATACTTTGCCACATGACATTACCCTGTTGGACAATTTAAATTTCAAACGGTTTTTTCATCCAATTGACACTTGACAACAATGCAAGTGTCGAACAATGTGTCAAAAATCAGTGTACAAATTGCGAAGTTCAATCGTTAAGGATCTTCCCACATGTACCATATGATGTACACTTTAGTTTACACTTTGCCACGTGACATTACCCTATTGGAAAATTTAAATTTTAAATAGTTTTCCCATCCAATTGACACTTGACAACAATGCAAGTGTGAAACAACGTGTCAATAATCATTCTACTTATAATAAAGCTTGAACGGTAAGGACCTTGCCACATGTACACTATGGTGTAGACTTTAGTTTACACTATGCCACGTGACATTACTGTGTTGGACAGTTTAAATTTCAAACTGTTTTCCCATCCAATTGACACTTGACAACAATGTAAGTGTCAAACGTGTCAAATAGCAAAGTTCAATCGGTATGAACCTTGCGATATGTACACTACGGTATACACTTTAGTTTAAACTATGCCAACTGACATTACCTTGTTGGACAGTTTAAATTTCAAACAGTTTTTCCATCCAATTGACACTTGACAATAATACAAGTGTCAAACAACGAGTCAAAAATCTGTCTACAAATAGCAAAGTTCAATCTGAAAGAACCTTGTGACATGTACATAATGGAGTGCGCTTTAGTTTACACTTTGCCACGTGACATTACCCTGTTGGACAGTCTAAATTTCAAATAATTTTCCCATCCAATTGACACTTGACAACAACGAAAGTGTCAAACAACGTGTTACAAATCAGTGTACAAATAGTAAAGTTCAATTGTAAGATCCTTGCAACATGTACACTATGATGTACATATTGGTTTTCACTTTTTCGCGGGTCATTACTTTGTTGGACAGTTTAAATTTCAAACAGTTTTGCCTTCCAATTGATATATGACAACAATGCAAATGTCGAACAACGTCTCAAAAATCAGTGTACAAATAGCAAAGTTCAATCGGTAAGAACCTTGTTACATTTACACTATGGTTTACACTTTAGTTTACACTTTACCACGTGACATTACCTTGTTAGACACTTCATGTACACTATGGTGTACACACTCTAGGTTACACTTTGCCACATGACATTGCACTATTGGGCAGTATAAATTTTAAACAGTTTTCACATCCAATTGACACTTGACAACAATGCAACTGTCAAACAACATATCAAAAATCAGTGTACAAATAGCAAAGTTCAATCGGTAAGAACCTTGCTACATGTACACTTTAGTTTTCACTTTACTGCAAGACATTACCCTGTTGGACAATTTAAAATTCAAACAGTTTTCCAATCAAATTGACACTTTACAACAATACAAGTGTCAAACAACATACCAAAAATCAGCGTACAAATAGTAAAGTTCAATTGGTAAGAGCCTTGCTAATGTACTCTATGGTGTACACTTTAGTTCACACTTTGCTACGTGACATTATCCTGTTGGACGGTTTAAATTTCAAACAATTTTCCCATCCAATTGACACTTGACAACAATGCAAATGTTAAACAACGCGTCAAAAATTAGTTTACAAATAATAAAGTTCAATCGGTAAGGACGTTGCTACATGTACACTATGGTGTACACTTTAGTTTACACTTTGCCATGTTAATTACCCTGTTGAACAGTTTAAATTTCAAGCAGCTTTCCCATCCAATTGACACTTGACAACAATGCAAGTGTCAAACAACTTGTCAAAAAACAGTGTACAAATAGTAACGTTCAATCGGTAAGAACCTTGCTACATGTAAACTATGGTGTACACTTTAGTTTACACTTTACCACGTGACATTATCCTATTGTACAGTTTAAATTTCAAACAGTTTTCCAATCCAATTGATACTTGACAACAATGGAAGTGTCAATCAACGTGTCAAAAACCAGTGTACAAATAGCAAAGTTCAATCGGTAAGGACCTTGCTACATGTACACTATGGTGTGCACTTTAATTTACACTTTGCCACGTGACATTGTCCTATTGGACAGTTTAAATTTCAAATATTTGTTTCCATCCAATTGACATTTGACAACAATGCAAGTGTCAAACAACGTATCAAAAATCATTGTAGAAAAGGCAAAGTTCAATCG
>NW_019245245.1:0-1511 GCF_002742605.1 Olea europaea var. sylvestris | reverse complement strand
TTTGCTTTGAATTGTTCCTTCTTCCATATTTTTGTTTATGTGTTTTTCGTGTTTTTCGTCCGTTTTCATTGAGGTCGTTCTTGTATTATACTCATCTGTTTGGTGTGTGGTTTGTTTCATTGCGAACTCCATGGATTGTAGTTTGTTGGAATGTGCTTGGCATTGTGATTGGGGCTCGTATGTGCTTGGAATTGTGTGCTGAAGTTGCGCCCATCACATGTTCGATGAAAGTCCTTCTTTATATTTTTTTTCATTCCTTTGTTTTCTTTTTTTTTTTCTTTTTTTCTTTTTGTTCCTTCTTTGTTTCCTTGTCGTAACGTGCCGTGTTGGATCCAATTACACATATTTTTTGGATTATATTTCCGTCATGCTTGGTTTGTTCATCGGGTCGTTTACGTTTTTCGATGCATTTCTTTCGTGCCTCATTCGTGTGTGCATTGTTTCATCTCATATTATATCGTAGTACGTGCGTTCTTTGTGTTACTTATTATTTCCATCTCCATGTGTGCCAGATGACCCGTAAGCGTTATCGACACTCTGTGCAGCCCGCCAGTAGTTCGATGTCGTATAGTAGATCCAGATTTATTTTTACTACAGCTCATGAGGTCTTTATTTCTCAGTTCTCCTTACGCCCCGTTCTCATGGAGCGTGAGGTAATCTTATCTGATCTTCCTGTTGACATCGTCGCTATTTTTGTTTTCCGGGGTTGGGAGCCCCTTCTTGTTGGTCTTTCACCTCCGCCCCCACTCCTTGTTCGGAAGTTTTATGCTAATATTCACGATGTAGACGGCTCGTCGTTTAGGGTTTTTCTTCGAGGTCATTCTTTTCGAGTTACTCCGTCAGCCATAGCTCTAGCGTTAGGTATACCTCAGATTACCCATCCGACTTTTCCTTATGTTCTACCTGCTTCTATTCCGGATGATGCTCTTGTTCGGTAGACTCTTTTGAACACCCCATCTACTGGGGGGCCTACGGCTATGGCCATGGGTTCATTACCCACTGATCGATAGGTTTTGTTGCGCATCGTGTGCACAAACCTGTGGCCTATTGCCCATACCTCTTCGTTACCTATGGTGAGGGCCCATTTTCTCTATGTCCTTCTTCATGGGGACTCTATCGACCTACCTAGTTTTGTGTGCCAGTAGATTCTGGCTTCGTTTCGTACTCCTGGGGGTCGGATAGGGTTGCCTTATGCTTGTCTAATTTATAGAGTTGTTTAATCTCTGGGTGCTTCTTTTCCTGAGGGGTCTTCTACTCGTATTGGTCGCCTGATAGGACAACAGACCATTCACCAAAGTCGATCCCATGTCCCGTCCTCTTCCTCTTCGGCTCATGCTATCGCTCAGGCTGAGCCCGTTGATGTTTTTGATTTTTTGGAGCCCTTTGATCCTATTACTGATATTTTTACTGGGGGTTCCCGTGTCTTTCTTCCGCCTCGTTCGGATTTTCCTTTGGCTATTCCACTTCGAGCCGCCTTTCCTTCGACATCTACTTCTGCTCCAGGGGTGGCT
>NW_019245244.1:0-1511 GCF_002742605.1 Olea europaea var. sylvestris | reverse complement strand
GCAATGCTGTGGAATCAATCCTCCCTCAGTCGCTTGCATCATTCATTAGTCCTAGGCCGATCAAGTCCACCATGGCACATAGTCCTATAAGGGCCATGGCCGAGGAAGCGCCTGCCACGAAAGAGGTGAAGAAAGAGGCTCCGATCGACCTCACTCCTCCGGAACTGGACCTGAACACCCCATCACCAAAATTTTTGGTGGTAGCACCAGTGGACTATTGCACCTAAGGAACAAATTTCTGAAATGCCAACTGGTGGCGCCGCCGTTATGCGGCAGGGACCTAACCTATTGAAATTGGCTAGGAAAGAATAGTGTTTGGCTCTTGGGACTAGATTGAGGTCCAAGTACAAGATTAATTACCAATTTTACAGAGTTTCCTAATGGTGAGGTGCAATATTCGCACCCTAAGGATGGTGTCTATCCTGAGAATGTGAACCTTGATCGCCAAGGAGTCGAGGAGAACATGCGATCCATAGGTAAAAATGTCAGCTCGATCGAGGTCTAGTTTACTGGTAAGCAAGTGTGACATATGAGGCGACGGAAATTAATTATGTGACGCGATTCTGTAATTAATTGATCTTCATCTCACTTTTATTTTATCGATGCCGCAAACATTGGTTGGACTATTTAATGTTTGTATGTTAATTTTCTATTAGCACTTTGCTTTCTAAGATACTATCAAACTTATATATTATACTCTTAAAGCAACTCCAACCCATATACCATTCCATCATTTTCTACTAAATTTTACCATTTTTCACCAAAATACCACTCCAACCCAACACCAAATCTTGCACCATTTTGGTGCAAAATGGTACAAGTGAATAAAGGTGCACCACTATTCACAAATGTGATAAAAATCCATTTTACCCTTTTTTTCATGTATGACCAAGTTGATATGAAGGGTATCTGTGTCTTTTTACATCATACATAAATTTTAATTCATAATTAAATATTGTTATTATTATCATTGATGATCATCATTTGTAATAAACTTTATTAGTGTAATCAATAATAATAGATAAACGAATTAAAATAAAAGTACTCAAAAAGTTTTAAAATGCAACATACATGATTATTTAAAACTAAAACAAAACTACAACAACATTTGTGGGATAAAGATACTCATATTGCACTTTGAAATGCATTAATTGAACATTTTTGGGATGAATATTTGAATTTCGATAATTAAATTACGACACTAGGTCGATTTCGTTGTACCATAATTTTGAGATTCGACATGTACTACATTGTTTTCAATAACACGATTTCATATTTTCTTAGTTGTGGTATTTTTATTAATTGTACTACATTTTATAAATATATTAAATAACTTCATATTTTCTCAAACGAAATGTAATTATGTATGTAGTAATTTATGTAGTAGTAAATCGAATAAATAAATAATTTTTCAGCTATATAAATTGTTAAAAATAAAAGAAATGAAAAAAATTACTAAACACTGTTCATTTGATGCAACTTTTGATGTAATGGGTTGGTGATGATTTTTA
>NW_019245243.1:0-1511 GCF_002742605.1 Olea europaea var. sylvestris | reverse complement strand
GCCCATTTCGACACCGTCGCGAAAAATGACGAAATTGGCCCCGGCGGGATTTTTGTTTCCGATCGACCTGTCAAATTTCAGCCTATTTCGACACCGTCGCAAAAAATGACGAAATTGGCCCGGCGCGATTTTTTTTTATCGACCTGTCAAATTTCAGCCCATTTCGACACCGTCGCGAAAAACGACGAAATTGGCCCCGGCGCGATTTTTGTTTCCGGTCGACCTGTAAAATTTCAGCACATTCGATACCGTCGCGAAAAATGACGAAATTGGCCTCGGTGCGATTTTTGTTTCCGATCGATCTGTCAAATTTTAGCCCATTTCGACACCGTCGCGAAAAATGACGAAATTGGCCCCGGCGCGATTTTGGTTTCTGATCTACCTGTAAAATTTAAGCCCATTCGATACCGTCGCGAAAAATGACGAAATTGGCCCCGGTGCGATTTTTATTTCCGATCGATCTGTCAAATTTTAGCCCATTTCGACACCGTCGCGAAAAATGACGAAATTGGCCCGGCGCGATTTTTGTTTCCGATCGACCTGTCAAATTTTAGCCCATTTCGGCACGGTCGCGAAAAATGACGAAATTGGCCCGGCGCGATTTTTGTTTCCGATCGACCTGTCAAATTTTAGCCCATTTCGGCACGGTCGCGAAAAATGACGAAATTGGCCCGGCGCGATTTTTGTTTCCGATCGACCTGTCAAATTTTAGCCCATTTCGGCACGGTCGCGAAAAATGACGAAATTGGCCCGGCGCGATTTTTGTTTCCGATCGACCTGTCAAATTTTAGCCCATTTCGGCACGGTCGCGAAAAATGACGAAATTGGCCCGGGGCGATTTTTTTTCCGATCGACCAGTCAAATTTCTGCCCATTTCGACACCGTCGCGAAAAACGACGAAATTGCCCCCGACGCAATTTTTGTTTCGGATCGACCTGTCAAATTTTAGCCCATTTCGACACCGTCGCGAAAAATGACGAAATTGCCCCTGGCGCGATTTTTGATTCCGATCGACCTGTCAAATTTCAGCACAATTCGACACCGTCGCGAAAAATGACGAAATTGGCCCCGGCGCGATTCTTGTTTCCGATAGACCTGTCAAATTTCAGCCCATTTCGACACCGTCGCGAAAAATGACGAAATTGGCCCGCCCGATTTTTTTTTCCGATCGACCTGTCAAATTTCAGCCAATTTCGACACCGTCACGAAAAACGACGAAATTGCCCCTAGGGCGATTTTTGTTTCCGATCAACCTGTAAAATTTCAGCCCATTCGATACCGTCGCGAAAAATGACGAAATTGGCCCAGGTGCGATTTTTGTTTCCGATCGATCTGCCAAATTTTAGCCCATTTCGACACCGACACGAAAAATGACGAAATTGCCCCTGGCGCGATTTTTGTTTTCGATCGACCTGTCAAATTTCAGCACATTTTGACACCGTCGCGAAAAATGACGAAATTGGCCCGGCGCGATTTTTGTTTCCGATCGACCTGTGAAATTTCAGCCCATT
>NW_019245242.1:0-1511 GCF_002742605.1 Olea europaea var. sylvestris | reverse complement strand
CACCGTCGAGGAAAATGATGAAATTGTCCCCGTCGCGATTTTTTATTTCCGATCAACAAGTGAAATTTCAGCCAATTCCGACATTGTCGCGAAAAATGACGAAATTACACCCGGCGCGATTTTTGCTCCCGATAGACCTGTCAAATTTCGCCCAATTCCGACACAGTCGAGAAAAATGACGAAATTGCCCGCGGTGCGATATTTGATTCCGATCAACCAGTCAAATTTTAGCCAATTCCGACACAGTCGCGAAAAATGACACAATTACACCCGGCGCTATTTTTGTTTCCGATCAACCTGTCAAATCTGAGCCCATTCCTACACAGGCGCGAAAAATGACGAAATTGCCGTCGGCGCGATTTTTATTTTCGATGAAACTGCCAAATTTCAGCCTATTCCGACTCAGTCGAGAAAAATGACGAAATTGCCCCCGGCGCGATTTTTGTTTCCGATCAACCATTCAAATTTTAGCCAAGTCCGACACAGTCGCGAAAAATGACGAAATTACACCCGGCGCGATTTTTGTTTCCTATCAACAAGTCAAATTTGAGCACATTCAGACACAGTCGCGAAAAATGATGAAATTGCCCCCGGCGCGATTTTTGTTCCCGATAAACCAATCAAATTTGAGCCCATTCCGACGCAGTCCAGAGAAATGACGAAATTGCCCCCGACGCGGTTTTTGTTTCCGATCAACCGATCAAATTTGAGCCCGTTCCGACACAGTCGAGAAAAATGACGAAATTACCCCCTGTGCGATTTTTGTTTCTGATCAACCAGTCAAATTTTAGCCGATTCCGACACAGTCGCGAAAAATGACACAATTACACCCGGCGCTATTTTTGTTTCCGATCAACCTGTCAAATTTGAGCCCATTCCTACACAGGCGCGAAAAATGACGAAATTGCCGTCGGCGCGATTTTTATTTTCGATGAAACTGCCAAATTTCAGTCTATTCCGACTCAGTCGAGAAAAATGAAGAAATTGCCCCCGGCGCGATTTTTGTTTCCGATCAACCAGTCAAATTTTAGCCAATTCCGACACGGTCGCGGAAAATGACGAAATTACACCCGGCGCGATTTCTGTTTCCTATCAACAAGTCAAATTTGAGCCCATTCCGACACAGTCGCGAAAAATGACGAAATTGCCCCCGGCGCGATATTTGTTCCCGATAAACCTGTCAAATTTGGGCCCATTCCGACACAGTCGAGAAAAATGACGAAACTGCCCCCGGCGCGATTTTTGTTTCCGATCAAGCTGTCAAATTTGAGCCCATTCCGACACAGTCGAGAAAATTTACGAAATTGCCACCGGCGAGATTTCTATTTCCGGTCAAACTGCCAAATTTCAGCCAATTTCGACACAGTCGAGAAAAATGACAAAATTGCCCTAGGCGCGATTTTTGTTTCCGATCAACAAGTCAAATCCTAGTCAATTCCGACACAGTCGCGAAAAATGACGAAATTACACCTGGCGCGATTTTTGTTCTCGATAAACCTGTCAAATTTGAG
>NW_019245241.1:0-1511 GCF_002742605.1 Olea europaea var. sylvestris | reverse complement strand
CAAAACGGACACCGTGTGCAAAAGTTACGCACAATTCTTCCTCCGCCGACAATCCAAGCGTTCCAAATATGCAAGGGCTCATTGTTTCGAAAAATTGCCGAACTCCCTCATACGTCACGGTGAAGTTGTGTGTTCAATCAGAAACGGTCGCTACATTCCCAAAAAGTACTTATGGGCCAAAAACGGACACGTGTGCAAAAGTTACGCTCAATTCTTCGTACGCCGACAATTCCAGCGATCCAAATATGCAAGTGCTCATTCTTTTAAAAAATGGCCGAAATCCCTCATACGCCACGACGAAGTGGTGAGTTCAATCCAAAACGGTCGCTACATTTCCAAAGAGTACTTATGGGCCCAAAACGAAGACCTGGTGCAAAAGTTACGCTCAATTCTTCGTTCGCGACTCTCCAAGCATTCTGAATATGCAAGTGCTCATTCTTTAGAAAAATTGCTAAAATCCCTCGTATGTCAGGATGAAGTGGTTAGTTCAATCCAAAACGGTCGCTACATTTTCAAAAAGTTCTTATGGGCCCAAAACGGACACCGTGTGCAAAAGTTACGCTCAATTCTTCGTACGTCGACAATCCAAGCGTTCCAAATATGCTAGTGCTCATTCTTTCGAAAAATCGCCAAAATCCCTCGTAAATCACAACGAAGTGGTGAGTTCAATCCAAAACGGTCGCTACATTTTCAAAAAGTACTTATGGGCCCAAAACGGACACCGTGTGCAAAAGTTACGCTCAATTCTTCGTCCGTCGACTCTCCAAGCGTTCTAAATATGCAAGTGCTCATTCTTTCGAAAAATCACCAAAATCCCTCGTACGTCACGACGAAGTGGTGAGATCGATCCAAAACGGTCGCTACATTTTCGAAAATTTCTTATGGGCCCAAAACGGACACCGTGTGCAAAAGTTACGCACAATTCTTCCTCCGCCGACAATCCAAGCGTTCCAAATATGCTAGTGCTCATTCTTTCGAAAAATCGCCAAAATCCCTCGTACGTCACGATGAGGTGGTTAGTTCAATCCAAAATGGTCGCTACATTTCCAAAAACTTCTTATGATCCCAAAACGGACACCGTGTGCAAAAGTTATGCTCACTTCTTCGTCTGTCGACTCTCCAAGCGTTCTGAATATACAAGCGCTTATTCTTTCGAAAAATGGCCAAAATCCCTCGTACATCACGACGAAGTGGTGAGATCAATCTAAAACGGTCGCTACATATCCAAAAAGTACTTATGGGCCCAAAACATACACCGTGTGCAAAAGTTACGCTCAATTCTTCGTCCGCTGACCCTCCAAGCGTTCTAAATATACAAGCGCTCATTCCGTCGAAAAATGGCCAAAATCACTTGTACGTCATGATGAAGTCGTGGGTTCAATCCAAAATGGTCGCTACATTTCCAAAAAGTACTTAGGGGCCCAAAATGGACACCGTGTGCAAAAGTTACGCTCAATTCTTTGTCCGCGGCCTCTCCAAGCGTCCTAAATATAAAAGCGCTCATTCCTTCA
>NW_019245240.1:0-1511 GCF_002742605.1 Olea europaea var. sylvestris | reverse complement strand
GCATAAACAATTTCTATTTTATTGTTTTACTAATATTAGAACCACAACGTTAATCAAACTTTATCAAGTGACACTTTCTTTCAATCCCATAGCTCGGGCTTCTCTTGAAATTTGATTTGATTTTTCTTAAAAGCATAAATCACAACAACTCAAAATACTCATAAAAAATCCATGATAATATTCAATCATACTACTCAGTCTCCTCCCGTAATCCGATCTGATTTTCATAAAGAAGGTATTGAAAAGATTTAGAATATGGCTTCGTTTGTTTCCCTTTTATATAAAAATGAGAATAAAAAATATAGTCGTTACGGGCCCACACAAGAAATAGAAATTCAAACATAGTGACTTGATATGATGGATAACGATCATATTTTTCATTTTAATAGGAAAGAATGGAAAATAAACAGGGACATAGTAAAAAATTACTCATGATGATTTAATCCTTCTCTTTTATTCTTTTATCGATACAACACTTAAGTTCATTTTAAGATAGATGACTTCAAAATTATGACTTTTCTTGTTATTTAATACGATATTTTCTTTGAAAGAAATGCTGAAAGGAAATAATTTCCATATTTGAAGCGCTTATAAATAAATAAATAAATATTTATTTATATTTAGAGGGTGTTTGACAACAATTTTTATAGAAAAAGTAAATTTTAAAATAATAGATTGATGAAAAATATGTGGATGAAAAATAAGAAATTTTTTTATTTACGTAAATATTATTTTAATAAAGAATGTGTAGTTGAAAAAAAGAGAAAAAATACGTTTTGAGAAAAAATGAGAATCACACGAAACCTTGTTATAACCAAAAATAATCCTAGGGATACAATTTTAGCCTAGAGAGTAACGTAATTAAAGTGATTGATTTGAAACCGATACCAACCATAAATACAATATAACTAATTTTCAAACATTTGGAATTGACTATGGTGCATAAATACGTTGCTTTTCAATTTGTGACTTCGAGCGGAAGGGTTCACCTAACGGGCAATCCGATGAAAATTGAATGCTCTTTCGTGAAGAAAAAAAAAATGAAAAAAGGGCAGAATGTAGAAGCTTCTTATATCCACCGACAGATGTCCGTAGGACCGCACAAACCCATGTAACGATTTGATCCTCTATTCAAATTGGGCTCCACACATAAGAAAAGAGGTTGCTGTAATGTTAATGCCAAACAAATACATTTCAAAGACCTCTATTATAACATTTGATTCACTTTCAAGATGGTGTTCTTCACCCACTGCTGACTCGACTTGCGATTAAATCTAGTGCATTGATATAAGGGTAAGTCACATCCGCATGATGCCCAGGTCGGCCTGTTCAAACAAAGGAGCGCATCGCCCCCCTTTCATGTGCCCTCTGTTTGAACAAGCCGACATGACCCAATTCATCTAGCAAGTTCCTTGATGTAGGAATAGTTTGATAGGACTTCTACCTTCCTATAAGAACTTTATGAATAAACTACTTTAAATTGTATTTGAAAATTAATTTCTTAAAAAAAA
>NW_019245239.1:0-1511 GCF_002742605.1 Olea europaea var. sylvestris | reverse complement strand
TTTTGCTAAGTCTCTTACAACCTTGCCCTGTAATGAGGGTTTGATTCTTCATATGGGTCGACTCCGGCTAATGGGTTCGGCCTCTTTATGGGGGTTCGACCAAACTGCCTCTTGGGCAGAGTAATGTGGAACACGGGCTCAAGTTCCCCTATTTTATCGCAAAAAGTAAGCACAACCCAAAAAGGACAAAGTACATCTCAGCTCAGCAGTTACACCTCAACTTAAAAGTCCATGTATTATATGAATAACCATATATGGACTTTGGTGACTATTGTTACAGCTCATCTGACAAGGCTCTAGAGAATCCCATGTCGCAGGCGAATCGGGACTTGCATTCCACGTCACTCAGCCCAAGAGGTAGTTTAGCCGAATTCCCATGAAGAAGTCGAACCTATATGGAAGTTGAACGTATTAGTCGGAGTCGACCCATATAAAGAATCGATGGGGCAAGGGGCTTAGCAGGAGATCTTTTATGCAATCCTTAGTAAGTGATTGATATCACAATTTACTGCTACTGTGGCCCTATCTAGCCAATTAGGTCAAATCTAAGCCCCATGTTAGATTTATGGGCAACAAAATGGTATTAATATTAAATGCTTATAATTTATTGATACCTTTGACAAGAGACCTTAGTCGATAGCTGTGTTGATGAAACCACGTATACTTTCATCCTGCGGTAGATATCCATCATATTCTATTACAAAAACTCGCACAATGTGTCATTTCAAAATTAATTCAAGTTTAGACTCTCAAGCTATAATTTTGCTATCCTTATTGTAATTATCACGTAATCTCTCCAAAGTCAAACTCCTTTTTTTACATTGAAGGCTTGCATCTAAAGCACCTCCTACATTCACATACTTACAACTTTAACTGACTTGATCGTTAAAGTGAGCACACCAACTCCACCTCCGGAGGAAGCCACGTATGGCTAACTATTTGTCCAAGTGTGTAGGAACCAAGCTTAAATGGACGCGAGAGGCCTTGAGATCTATTAGCCACATTGAAGGTACAAAAATCGAGGTCTACAAAATGCATGAGCTTGATCGTACCTAAATCCAAATCATAAATAACCAATTAATTCAACATAGTTCCTAAAGAAAATAAGTTCACAATTTTAGAAATCTTTAGTTCATTACTTATGTTTTGTGTACGAAAAGCTAATGATTAATCAAATCTGTGATTACATTAATGAAATTCATTGCAGTATCCTTGACTTTTGATCTTTATATGCTAAAACTTGGTTGATATATTCTTTTCTATTCGATTCTAAATTATGATCCTCTAATAATGTGTCGATTGAATTCTGCTCTAAAAACAAGAATAAGTAATATAAAATTAAGAATAAGAGTGCAAAATTTACATGAAACTCAAGACGGGAAAGAATCACAAGCAAAGGAGTAGAAAGAGATGAGGCTACTCCAAATGATAAGATGCTATGAAACCCTAATATACATCATATACTACGGCGACCAGATCCCTTCGCCACCACAACAAACACCCATTTTTTT
>NW_019245238.1:0-1511 GCF_002742605.1 Olea europaea var. sylvestris | reverse complement strand
TACAATTGTCGGCGAATTTTTAAAGTTAGCGTATTATCAAAATTCTCCAAATACTAGTTTGGAATGACTTATTTTAACACGTCATAACTTTCGCCGTGGTTGGCCGTTTCACACGCCATTAATAATTAGAAAACTAGGACCTGAGTACTTCAAAATAGTATTAATAATACAATATTTTGACTTCGTTTGACACCCCATAATGAATGTCTCAAAGTAAGCCATGAAGGAAACGACTATAGATTTATATAAAAAATAAATAAAATTAAAAAACTGTTGGGATCATTTGACCCAATGTGGATCTGCCTATGAGTGGCCAGTAAGTCATGTCGTTTGTTAAAACTTAAATCTAGCGGATTTCTTTACTTGAATAATGAATAAGTTACACAGTGCATAGTTCAACGACCGTTTAGATATATTTTAGTTATAAAGTAATAATGTTGGCAAAGTTTTTTTTTTACCATTGAGATACAATTTTTTAGTTCAATTATTAAAATAATAATACTCGACAAAGTTAAGTGACCATTCAAATAGTTAACCCGATTAGCAAACTCTACCTCATTGTGTTTTATACAAACATGGAACACCTGATTATGGGATCGTAGAATGAGAGAAACTTTTATCATTTATTGCCTACGTAATGGACTAAATGCTGAAGCCATGTGATGTTAGCTGCAACAATTGCCAAGGCACGATACTTAGTCTCAATACTTGAGAGACTGAAGATTCTTTCTTTGATGATTGGTCAATGCAATTTAAATTGAGAAATATACAAAAAAAAAAAAAAAAAAAAAAAAACAAGTTGCACTTCTCGTAACGATTGGACCTCGTTTCCTATTTGTATTACGAAGGTAGAAATTTGTGATAAATATCGTATATCATATGTGAGTGCCCTTGAGATATTGTAGAATATCTTTGACATTATAAAGATCTTTTGTTGAATTTTGGAATTGTTGGCAAACTAAGTTAACAGTATGGACGAAATCAGATGTCGTGAAATTTAATAGTGATGGGTCCAATATAGTTGTCGATGTATGTGATCTTGTGTGTGAGGTTGGAGAACTAATTATCCTTAACAAATAATTTGCTGATCTTCAACCTCACACACAATGTGGATATACAAGCATAAATTCTTGATCCTTCATGAAGAACATCTTGGAGAATTGCAATTTTAAATGATTCAAAGTGACTTAAGAAAAAGTACTATCTAATTTTATTTTATTTTTTTAATATTTAAAACTATAGTTAAAACAAACCCCACAAATATATCCTATTCCAAAAACATTTTTCATAATAAATAATTAATCTATCCGACACACGTTTTTCTTCTTGTTTGGTACCGATTAAAAGCCAATTAAAATCAATTTTTTGACCATTATTTTATTATTCCAACCGTCATTTTTGAATTATTCTCTCACGGATAGAACCTATTTTATCTCTAACGATCAAAAAATTAATTAACAAAATCCCTACCAAACAAGCTCTTTGATATATCCTTCTCAAACCACTACAAT
>NW_019245237.1:0-1511 GCF_002742605.1 Olea europaea var. sylvestris | reverse complement strand
CCCGGCGCGATTTTTGTCTCCGATCAACTTGTAAAATTTTAGCCCATTCCGACACCGTCGTGAAAAATGACAAAATTGCCCCCCGTGCGATTTTGTTTCCGATCAACCTGCCAAATTTTGGCCAATTCCGACACAGTCGTGAAAAATAACTAAATTGCCACCGGAGCGGTTTTTGTTCCCGATCAACCTGTCAAATTTAAGCCCATTCCGACACCATTGCAAAAAATGACCAAATTGCCCCGGCGCGATTTTTGTTTCCGGTCGATCTATCAAATTTTAGCCATTCCGACACAGTCGCAAAAAATGAAGAAATTGCCCCTGCCGCGGTTTTTGTTTCCGATCAACCAGTCAAATTTTAGCCCATTTCGACACAATCGAGAAAAATGACGAAATTGCCCCCGACGCGATTTTTGTTTCTGATCAACCTGTCAAATTTTAGTCAATTTCGACACAATCGCGAAAAATGACGAAATTGTCCCTGGCGCGGTTTTTATTTTTGATCAACCAGTTAAATTTTAGCCCATTCCGACACTGTCACGAAAAATGTCCAAATTACCCTCGATGCGATTCTTGCTTCGATCAACCTGTCAAATTTTTGACAATTCGGACACAGTCGCGGAAAATGACGAAATTGTCGTCGGCTAGGTTTTTGTTTTCGATCCACTAGTCAAATTTGAGCCCATTCCGACATCGTCGCGAAAAATGACGAAATTGCCTCCGGCGCGGTTTTTGTTTTCGACCAACCTGTCAAATTTTACCCAATTCCGACATGTTGCGAAAAATGACAAAGTTGCCCCCGGCGCGGTTTGTCTCCGATCAACTTTTCAAATAGTAGCCCATTCCGACACCGTCGCGAAAAATGACAAAATTGCCCCCCGTGCGGTTTTTGTTTCCGATCAACCTGTCAAATTTTAGCCAATTCTGACACAGTCGCGAAAAATGACGAAATTACCCCCGGCGCGGTTTTTGTTTCCGATCAACCAATCAAATTTTAACCCATTCCGACATCGTCACGAAAAATGACGAAGTTACCCCTGGCGCGATTTTTATGCCGGATCAACCTGTCAAATTTGAGCCCACTCCGACACAGTCGCAATAAATCACGAAATTGCCCCCGACGCGATTTTTTGTTTCCAATCAACCTGTCAAATTTTAGCCCAATCCGACACAGTCGCGAAAAATGACGAAATTGTCCCTAGCGCGGTTTTTGTTTTTCCGATCAACCAATCAAATTTTAACCCATTCCGACATCGTCGCGAAAAATGACGAAGTTACCCCCGGCGCGATTTTTATTCCGGATCAACCTGTCAAATTTGAGCCCATTCCGACACAGTCGTAAAAAATGACGAAATTGCCCCCCGTGCGGTTTTTGTTTCCGATCAACCTGTCAAATTTTAGCAAATTCCGACACAGTCGCGAAAAACGACAAAATTGCTCCCGGCGCGATTTTTGTTTCCGATCAACCTGTCAAATTTTAGCCAATTCCGACACAGTCGCGAAAAATGACGAAA
>NW_019245236.1:0-1511 GCF_002742605.1 Olea europaea var. sylvestris | reverse complement strand
TTTTTGTTTCCGATCAACATGTCAAATTTTAGCCCATTCCGGCACAGTCGCGAAAATTGCCGAAATTGCCCCCGGCGCGATTTTTGTTTTCGATCAACCGGTTAAATTTTAGCCCATTCCGACACCGTCGCGAAAAATGACGAAATTGCCCCCGGCGCGATTTTTGTTTCCGATCAACATGTTAAATTTTAGCCCATTCTGGCACAGTCGCGAAAATTGACGAAATTGCCCTTGGCGCGATTTTTGTTTCCGATGAACCAGTCAAATTTTAGCCCATTTCGACACAGTCGCGAAAAATAACGAAATTGCCCACGGTGCGATTTTTATTTCCGATAACCGGTCAAATTTTAGCCCATTTCGACACCGTCGCGGAAAATGACGAAATTACCCCTGGCGCGGTTTTTCTTTTCAATCAACCTATCAAATTTTAGCCCATTCCGACACAGTCGCGAAAAATGACGAAATTACCCTCGGCGCGATTTTTGTTCCCGATCAACCTGTCAAGTTTGAGCCCATTCCATCACCATTGCAAAAAATGACGAAATTGCCCCCGGCTCGATTTTTGTTAACGGTCAACCTGTCAAATTTTAGTCCATTCTGACACAATCGCGAAAATTGACGAAATTGCTCCTGGCGCGATTTTTGTTTCCGATGAACCTGCCAAATTTCAGCCCATTTCGACACAGTCGCGAAAAATGACGAAATTGCCCCCGGCGCGATTTTTGTTTCCGATCAACATGTTAAATTTTAGCCCATTCCGACACAGTCGCGAAAAATGATGAAATTGCCCCAGCCGCGATTTTTATTTTCGATCAACTGACGAAATTTCAGTCCATTCCGACACAGTCGCGAAAAATGACGAAATTGGCCCCGACTCGGTTTTTGTTTTTGATCAAAATGTCAAATTTTAGCCCATTCCGACGCAGTCGCGAAAATTGACGAAATTGCCCTTGGCGCGATATTTGTTTCCGATGAACCAGTCAAATTTTAGCCCATTCTGACACAGTCGCGAAAAATGACGAATTTGCCCACGGCGTAGTTTTTTGTTTCGGATCAACATGTCAAATTTTAGCCCATTCCAACACAGTCGCGAAAAATGACAAAATTGCCCCTGGCGCTGTTTTTGTTTCCGATCAACCAGTCAAATTTTAGATCAATTCGACACAGTCGCGAAAAATGACGAAATTGCCCCCGACGCGATTTTTAGTTTCGATCAACCTGCCAAATTTCGGCCAATTTCGACACAGTCGCAAATAATTACGAAATTGCCCCGGCGCGATTTTTGTTTCCGCTCAACCTGTCAAATTTTAGCCCATTCCGACACATTCGCGAAAAATGACGAAATTGCCCCCGGCGCGATTTTTATTTTCGATCAACCTTCCAAATTTCAGCACATTCCGACACAGTCGCGAAAAATGACGAAATTGTCCCCGGCGCGGTTTTTGTTTCCGATCAACACGTCAAATTTTAGCAAATTCCGACACAGTCGCGAAAATTGACGAAATTGCCCA
>NW_019245235.1:0-1512 GCF_002742605.1 Olea europaea var. sylvestris | reverse complement strand
GACATCTCTTCATCCATGGAATCTTCTATTTTAGTTCTTCCCGCATTAGCAACACTTGTTTCTGAAAGTAATTCAGAAAAACATAATTAAGTAGTATCACACGTGCAAATGCACGAAGTATGAAAAATATTGTTAAGTGAAGACCTTGGAAAGTTTTGCATTTAATGACTTGCAAAAGTTTTCTTCTAAAAGGTGATGCCTAGATGTACTTAGCATCTCTTCATCCATGGAATCTTCTATTTTAGTTCTTCCAGCATTAGCAAAACTTGTTTCTGAAAGTAATTCAAAAAAACATAATTAAATAGTATCATAAGTGCAAATGCACGAAGTATGACAAATATTGCTAAGTGAAGACCTTGGAAAGTTTTGCATTTAATGACTCGCAAAAGTTTTCTTCTAAAAAGTGATGCCTTGATGTACTTGGCATCTCTTCATCCATGAAATCTTATATTTTAGTTCTTCCAGCATTAGCAAAACTTGATTCTGAAAGTAATTCTGAAAAACATAATTAATTATTGCACATGTACCTAGTATTTTAAAATTGCAAATATTTTGCCCCCGACGATGTAGGGAAAAGATCATGGGTTTGCAGGATGATTTCTCATTCATTCACAAGGTTGCAACACACAATCATGTAATAGAATTAGATGGGGTGTTGTAGAGGGTGTATTTAATTCGAAGCTATTTTGTGAGAACAAAGTAAAAAACCACGTTTATACTTGTTAGGAGGAGAATGAATTCGTATAACATTAGAGCTTATAAACTGGAATGTAAGGGAATTCTGAAAATGAGATTTTACCTCCAGTAATTGGAACAAAGACTTCACATCGACCAACCTTTATACTGTTTCCTGATAAACACTTACAAGGACGTTGAGTGGAAGAGACTGCTGGAAAAGTAGCCCATTTACCATGACTTATAGGAAAAAAGTTGAAGCATCAATATCATTAATCGTTTGATGGTAGAAGCGTTCCTTTTTTTTCTGGATTTGATAGTATTTAAACCAAAAGAATAAGAAGATTGAAGTTTTATCAAGTCAATAATAGTCATGTTGCCATTTATTATCCCCTGGGAACACAAGTCCATAGTTGCACATAGTGTTGTGCTAAATATTAAATTATAGCCAAAGTGTAAATAGGCAAGGCTTCGTTGATTTTGTAAGGTGGTATCTTCATATCCTGAAATATGTTATATCATTCCTAATTAATTGGTATCTACTCAATTACTCGTAAAAATATAACTGCATATAACAAGTGTTACAGTAAAATATTGAACATCATAACAAGAAAGCTAAATACAACACCCTTAAACATGCAAGCATAGTAGGAGCTACAAAAGTCATCAACAAAGCACTAGAGAGTGATTCCAATCAAATTGTCTAGACATGACAGATGAGACACTTCCAAGCCTACTTAAAAAGATGCACAGTCCAAGGAAGACGCAAGCTACAAAGTGGCTAACTTTATAAATGAAGTTTAACATCTTGCAAGAACTAAAGTTTCAGGTTTTTTT